>NW_026929703.1:0-38783 GCF_032062105.1 Saccostrea cuccullata | reverse complement strand
GAAAGCTTCCTCAAATGTTTTAGGGTTGGAAAGTAAAACATACCTCTTGATTTCGGGCCTTAATTCTTGGACGAAATGCTCCTTAGTGAGGGTTTCTTTTTGCCGTCAAGGCATGTCTATGTAGGCACGTGTAACGAGCTTTGTTATGTTTGCAGCATAATCATCTACGGTTTGCGTATCTGCCTGCTTGTATCCGAACAAGTTGGAATAATACAGTGATTGGAGTTCTTTAGGAATAAATCTTACCCGCAGAGCGTCACAAACAGAACGATAGTCATCTTTCACATCGTCGTCTAAAGATTCATAATAATCTGCAGCTTGATCTCGCATGAATGCAGGTATCGTTATACATTTTCTTGGTTCGGTCCAGAAATTAACTCTGGATAGTCGATCGGAGTTCTTAATCCACGAATCAAAGTCCTCGTCTCGTTTCCCTATCGTATATCACAGAGCAATGGCCCGATTTTGTTAATTAATTGTAAATGAAAGAAGTTCTGATAGGTTGCAGGTGCGCAGGCCTTGTAGTCCTGTTTCTCTAGAGTGTGATTTTAGCTTGTTAGAGAGAAAGAGAGTGAGTAAGGAAGGAATTATAATTAGGTCTTTCCACCTTTCTGTGGAAAGACCTATTGATTTGCTTATGTTTATTATTATTCTTATTTTTCTTCCGCTGATTTTTTGTTTCGACGTTTATCGAAAGGACGTTTTGTTCATCGTAAAGGTCTTTAAAAGTTAGGAACAAATTTGACCCAACGCGTATGAACTATAACCCCGTACCAAGTTATTGCCCCTTTGGCAAGAAATGCCTGTTATCGCTACTCCTTTGAAACCGTAAACCGTAGCGGTATGAAACCTTCACCAATGTCTTCGACTAATAGAGAGGACTCTGGAATTGCAAAAGTATTCGGTGACTACTTCAATGAGTTATTGCCCCTGAATGTTTTAAAGATTACAAGAAAAACTAAAAACTTTTAAATGACAAGTGGTAAAGTTATAGGACCAAGTGCATGAGATCTTATGACCTTTGACCTTGAAAAGTAGGTCAAGGTCCAAGGTCATTGGAAAAGTAGGGAAATTGTCAATTTAAGCTTAATATCCAAATGACCTTGATTTCTATCATGACTTATATTATACCTAAATGGTTATTATCGGCCGCAGGAGCGGCCGATCTATTTGTGGTTGTGTTAGAATGTGCACATGGGGAAATGACACGTTATTATTCTTTTAAAGAATTATATTTTATTCAATTACAATCTTAAAATTCCTATTCATATTATTTTCAAAAAATGTTCTTAATTAAGTTTTACTTGATTTTTCAAAAAAATATTTTCTTACCTACTTTTTTTTTTACATATATTTTGTAAATTTATATAAGTTTTTCTATTTTAACAATGAATGCTTCAAAGGAGCGGAGTGTATAAGATATGAAAGCCACTCTTTATGAATACGAGATTCGGTTGATACTTCAATAAAAACGATAAAAAAGAATGAAAAGATGGAGACAAAAAATGCAGATGATTCACTTTCAATTCACGTTTTGTTCTTCATTATTCTGCTTCCTTCTAAACAACCATATTATATTGTATTTTGAACAGCATGCAGCATCTCCTGCAAAAAAGTCGGTATCGTCACGTGACATGGATCCAGGGTATCATCACAGCGAGCTCGTGCTGCTTTCTTTTTCTTAGCCGGGTCGAAGGAAACGAATCAAAATTTGTAAGGATTGTGTTAGCAAACTATCATCAAGGCTGTCAAATATGTGCACCTTTTAATGGAGTACAATGTAAGGCATTGCGCTCAATGCTTTGCTAACATTTATGTAATGTTTCAATAGACCACAGATAGACTTCACGTCTGATTTCACAAGTACCTGATGAGATGAAATGTTGCACGAAGGCACTAGACATTCTGCCAGCATTTCTCAAGAACTACAATCGTTACAATATTTAGGTGTCAATCAAATGCCAAAAATGTTGAACTACCAAAATAACGACTTTACTCTGGAATATTTTCTTGACTATTATTATGGGACCGTCAGCACAGGGAGTCGTTCTCAAAAGGATGAATTTGTATGATGCATTATCTCATGCAATGCTAGTATCTTCAAACTTCTTGTTAACTCTTAATGATCTAACTATTGCTTTGCATACAGATGTAAGTAACAATCAGTTTCTAATATTTGATTCTCATCAGAGAGATCAATATGGATTACAAGATGCAGATAATGATGCAGCAGTGTTAATGATTCTTGAATTTTTTGAAGAATTGCACCATTACATTTGTGCTACTTATTCATTATTTAATTTTGAACTCAGAAATAGAGTTGATAATCAGTGTCATGTGAGAGATTAAACAATTCTCTTTCTGTTTCTGGAAAACAATCTTTTGATGCATACTTTGTATTTTCAGGGGGTATATATACAGCTCCTAATAAAATGTCATTTGGTAGATTAAACAAAGTTTTGGCAAGTGAAAACCAGTAAACATATGGGCAACATGTATTATGTACAGTATAAAATTTAACAAAATCTACTTTGACGGCTAAACCAATCCCCCCAACGTCGCAAACCACGGCAAAAATGTACGATCCTCTCCCATTCTGGAGAGAGCTATATGCGGACTCCGGACCGTGGCTTGAAACGATGCAATCCCCCAGATTTAACCTTTCCTATATAAAATTGTTGTTTAGACTCCATTGTTGTTTATCAGCTTAAAAAAAAATGACTGTAAACTTGTTTATTAGAGGTATGAAATAATGTAGATTTAATCAAGCTGTAACAAGTTTAAGATTATTAAGAAAATAAATTGATGAACTTAAGTTTGTAAAAATTGTTTAAATTACAAAGAAGATTGAGGGTCCTAATGAATGAAAATTCTTTTATTTATCTTCATGGGTAGCAGTTTATATCAAATCCCTTTATACTATAAATCTCATTGACAAATGATAAAAACACTAAATGGGTAGTAAGGTATTAATCTATTTGAGGATACCATAATCAAAGAAAATCAACAAATGAAATCATTTTTATCAAATTTAATAAAATGGTGAATATGTACAAAGTAATACATTTATCTACAAATTCTCATATTTACAAAAGTTTTATTCATATACAAATTGATCTAGGTAATATATCTACATAACACTTGTTCAAGCAAATTTGAGACATTTTGTTCAAGCAAATTTGAGACATTTTGTTCATCGTCCAAATCTTTTTTAGGACACAGCTCAATATTCAAAACTTCGGTATCGATATCGTTGTTTAGCACTTTTCTTTTGCAATAGAAGTAGGGAAAACCACACCTCTCTTGCTCATAGGTAAATATGGTGATGTTTCGGGCACGGAATCCTTTGTTATAGCCAATGGCGGTCTTGTGACTTTTTAGAACTTTTCTAAATATTCTTTTTAGAATGTTATTTATTTTCATTTGAAGTAATGTCAATATGACCTATTCCGTCGGGAAGCTTTGAGCAAATCCAAAACAGCTGTCTAAAAAACGAATGACCTCGCGCAGGCGACCGACCGTAGGACCCAGCGGTAAGGACCCAGCTTTTGACTATCGCATCTGTTCCAGTGACCGGAAGGAATACGGCTGGTCGTTCGACTGTTACCAGACTTCGTCCTTCTCTTGTAACTATTGGGAATACCGCTGCTCTGTCTGCTTATTTGAAGTGGCGCATTCATAAATGGTTTGGTTATACCTTTACAGCTGAACTTTACCTTTTAAAGTTTACTGGAACGAAACGATCTCAAACGCTTTCTTTCCCTGTTGCAGTCTTTCCTCAAAAGTTGGTAAGCTTTCTGCCGAACCCGCGGATCTCAAACGCTTGTTTGGCTTACAATATATGTCTTTGAGCAAAAACCAATCATTTTGTTACCAGTATATTCAAATTTGAATAAACCCGGGGTTCTCTTGTCATGTTTTTGTGCTTCTGACAGCATTCACCGGGACACCAGTGCACTATTAGATACACAGTCAGAAAGTGACCTAATAGGGAGTCATCCAGGGTAAGAGATGGAAATCAGTACTGTTAATCAGACAAAGCCAAGTCCCAATACGCATTTCCATTTCACATCCTGTATGACTCCGCATTTGGTAATTTACTGACTGTTTTACAAATTTATTCCGCTGAAGACCTTTTTAAATAAAAAAATATTCGAGCAAAAATATTCGAGCCTATTAAAAATATATCAAATTTTAATTCAATAACCATCGATATAAAATATAACAATTAACAAGAAATTTACCTACGGAAATCGTTTCTTTATTTACAATAACGACTTTTCGAAAGGAATCGCGTGCCCGATTTTCATAATACTCTTTCACTGCGACGTAATACGGAAAATTTCAGGGAGACATGTGATTAGCTTTTATCCTATCAGTAATCTACAAATTTTTCAGAAGCGGGATGAGAGATCATCTGCCTCTATTTCCGTACAATAATCCATTAACCCACGACGGAATCACCTGTTAGTTGTGGTTTCACGATGATCTCCAGTTTACGCCCAGATATGGCCATATAAGCACTCTCAGTGTCCATTTCGCAGTAGTCAAAGCCACTTCTCTCTCCACAAACTTGTCCACAAAGTCATAATAAAATTGCAACATCTTTAATTTGGCATTATGTTTAATGAAATAACCAACTTAGACTGAGAGGTCACAAGAAATTCTACTTTTCGCTTTTTCTTTTTCGAAAATATGGTGTCCTAGATCGTTGAGATTAATGACTTTGGAATCATGTGGTGGCTTCTTCGATTCCTTTCACATATTTTAATTCCCGATGTTTAGACTGATCCATGATAAGTGATCCATAGCTAGAATAACCTCTCAACTTTGATGTTTCAGTTAATATTACTATAAATGGATCCCATTTCCAAGGCGTCGGTCGTTGGTCACTTCGCGCACAAACTCTCGAAAGCATCTACTGGGGTATATTCAATCACCTGGTAAATGCAGGTTACATCCATTCTATGGTTGAGATACCATTGCAAGAGAGGTGTAGCTAGAAGAATTCTAGCACGTACGCCACCAACGAGAAGTCGACGAGGATTTTCCCTGATATTGTTTTCACGGGCATGATTCTGCATGTGAGAACCAATGGCGTCGAAGGGAATGTCTGTAGTGCAAAATATAGGTGCCATCTCCTGAAAATATTCGTATGGAATTAAACTTTTGTGTATGTGGTCCGGCCAATGGTCAGGAATTTTAATGTCCACTTCAACCATTCCAAAGAGGGTCTCATCCTGAACACCTTGTAAAATCTGATTTTACCCTTGCATTTTTTGTAAAACTGGCGTTTTGTCAGTAATCATTTTCTGTAAACAGACACTTTGTTGCTTGAGCAAACTGTACTCGCACTTCCTATATAAGATTCCTGTTTTAGAAAGTCGGATGTTTCTTCGGATCCTGTTAAATAGAAGTTATCTTTATTCATGCCAGTTTTTGACTTTGATATATTTTTGTTAAATGGCAGTTATGTCCTTGAAAATAACAGCCCGTGGAACTGGAATATGGTATTCGTGTCTGCATAGTATCCATCCACTGGATAGGGCCCCACGCATTTTTCTTTGCCGGTATTCAAACGATGCTGAATGAAATCTCCCGAGACAGACCTCGTGTAGTCCAATGTTCTCGGCACGTCGACGAATAAATGGTCCCGTAGGCATATTCTATGGCCCACAAGTATAATGCATTGGCATCGTAACCAACTATGCTTTCACATGGTTTTTCAGGATTGTTCCTGATAGCTATTTCTCCTCTTTTTGCATACCTTGAAAAGATAATAGACGGACCTCAAATGATGTTAATTTTACTGTTTTAAATAAGTCTTTATGTTCTTCATAAAGTGCAAATGAAGCGTATGCTTGCGAGCTTGTTTGAAATTACAGTGTACGCGAAATGACAAATAAGGCTATTAAGAATGTGTAATTCTTTGCTTAAACTAGGCCTACTTACGAGTTGAGTTTGTCCAAAATAGTTTGCCACTCTTTTTCTTTCATTTCTTTCCCCTTTCCTTTCTGTCCACTCCCCTTGAACGACCCAAACAAAATTGATGTCCGAGACTTTACTTCCTAAATAAGTGCAACTTCCTCATCCACCCCCCGATTCTGTGCCCTCTTTCTCGCAGGGATAACCTCTGCATCCATTATATGTTCAACAAATAATGCAGACGACAACAATGTGTGTTTTTTTTTTTAATTTACAGTGACCATTTCTTACCTCTAGACAAAAAAAAAAAAGAGTTCCACAGGGCCGCTTAAATCCGCGAAAACATTCGCGCGAGAAAATAATTTTGAAAAAATTCTCCACCCAAGTCTTGAGAATTATTCAGCTAAGAATATTCTCAAATAGTTTTATGGCTGCGAATTTAAGAATATTCTTCACTGAGTAATTTTCAAGGTTTGAGTTGAAATTTTTTTTGAGAATTCTTAAGGGTTTATGCCAGAGACAGACATTGCCACTTTTAAAAATATCAATGCCACTCTCAAAGTAAATTCTTTGTAACTTCTCCACTGCTTCTACAAACGGACCAACGTCCTGGTTATTGTACCACACACGAAAATCTTTTGACCAGTTCATATTTTCATTCTCCCAAACGTCCTGACAGAATTTGTAATCCTCTGGGCTTATGTTGTCAATTTGGAGGGAACCGTAGAAAGCTTCCTATGGGGGTAAATGTTTTTTCTCTTCAAGTTGTCGGAATCTTTTTAACTGTTCATACGAAAAAAACCCTTTTTGTTCTTCAGTCTGATATGCACGGAGAAAACTTGCATAGGAGGTAGCGGTTGCAAGAAAGTTTGTGATATCAAGAAGACGGAGTTTGTTGTTGCTTGTACACCTATTAACTTGTATTGTTTTTTAAATGGCAATTCCACTGGTTTCATGTAAACGACAAGCCCCAAAGTGTTAATGCTATGGCCATTTGTGCGTTTTGCGTAAACATTTTAGAATACAGGCAACAACTCAAGAATCCTCTGGCCAAGCATTGTCAAATTTGTCACAGGGTATCCCTGGCTTAAGTGCTATCATTCATACTGAAACTAGGGTTTGGGCCCTCAAGCAAGGGGAGACAATCAGGAAAATAAAAAAAAATACTGACTGCTAAGAAATTTTCTCTTCCAGAACCACCAGCCAGATTTTCACTAAACTTGCATACAAGGATCAGGATATGTGGAAGATTAAACTTTGCACGAGGAATTACCCTGGTGCAAAGGGGGTGGTCTCAAGGCCACTTCAAAATTACCCTGGTGGAAAGGGCGTGGTCTCAAGGCCACTTCAAAGTTGACAAAAATTTACACTTAATTGAAACGTTTATATTTTGCTTACTATAATGACTAGGATCATCAAATCTTGTACGTTGATGCATCCCAGGAATTCACATCATGTTAACTCAAAAGTAGGTCACGGTGACCTACTTTTTTAATTTTGCGAGCATTTGTTTTCAAATTGATTTGGGGGCATATTTTGGACCTACTAAGGCTTATAATTATCAAACTTTGTCAGTGGATGCATCTCAGGTCCTTAAACAAAGTCAGCGTAAAAGTAGGTCACCGTGACCTACTTTTTAAAAAAAAATTATGGCTTATTTTCTCTCAAACATTGGATCCCATTTTTTGAGACACTGAGAGGTTTAGAATAATTAAATTTTGTAAGCTGATGCATCGTGGGGCCTTTAAACATATTTATGAAAAATTAGGTCACTGTAACCTACTTTTTGAATTCTGCAGGCGATTACTTTCAATTTGTTTAAAGGCATATTTTGAATACTTTCAGACATATGGTCATCAAACTTTATCAGTTGATGCATCATGGGTCTTTGGAAAACGTCGGCCAAAATGTAGGTTATGGTGACTTACTTTTGACACCTTATCATATGTTATGGCTATATTGAAGTATTTCAGGTACTTATTGACATGAAATCATCGAACTTGTGTCCTGAGATTGTCGACCAAAGCGTAGGTCATCGTGACCTACTTTCGACATTTTATAGCTATATTATATAGGTACTTCTGGTACTTGTTGTCTTAGAATCATAAATTTTTGTCAATTAATGCATCTTGAGGCCTCAGAGAATTTCAATCTAAAAGTAGGTCACCGTGACCTACTTATGGTATTTTATAGTTATATTATAATATCTTCAGTCTTAACTGGCTAAGAATTATCAAACTTTATCAGTTGATGCAATTTGGGTCTTGTGATAGAGCTGCAGGCTTCAAATAGAAGTGATATATTGTACAATCAGAAGAGCGATTCAAGGCCCTCGGGCCTCTTGTTAATAAAGTTTTAGTTTGGCAGAATTAAATCCGAGGACTGGAACTTAACGACAGTAAAGTGGAATTTATCCCTCATTTGGTCAAGTGTATGGACCATAGCTTTGTCCGTATTTTTGGGGGTTTTCTTTACATGTCTATCGTTCAATTTGGAGATCTAAAGATCAGCCCGTTTCTCACTTGTCAACTTGTAGCATATTTCTTTCATATGGTAACCTAGTGTTTGATAATATATGGATCATGGTGTCTGAAACATTTTGATGAAGTATGTCCGCGTACATTAGAGCTGGTTTGTGTTCGCTTTGCCACTGTAATTTAGCATTTTTGTCATTGTTTTTAGGTTTAAATATTGCCTCAAGTTAAACACAATGAACCAAGGAAAAACAATATCTTTGGGTGGAACAACGCTTCCAAATAATTCAAGTTGGTCAAAGATAGTTTGCCTCATGATCACTTGACGAAAAGCACCGGGGAATGATGACACAGTTTTGTTTTCACAAGTTTTCCCATGTCTCTTACACTGAAATGAGCTTCGATACATTTTCTCGCACATTTAACTCATATTTTTATTTACATACGCTTTCATGTTATTAATGTATGAAACATGGTGTTCAAAAAGATTTAGGTTCATGGTATCTTGATGCTTTGATTGGCTGCGGTGAAAGGGAAATGCACTTCCATCCTCATGTAACGTATAGAGACTGATGTTCAGTCGAAAGCAGCGTTCAATCTCGTGTAGAACCTCGCAGTAATCAAAGCCTGGAAATTGTTCCGGTGATTGAAATTCTGTTTGTAGCTTCTTTTCCTAAACAATTACACCATTGGTGGTGGCACAGTTTTGTTAAAGTTTCAAGATTATTTTACTGTCCAAGGTGAAGTGCCAAACAGCGAATAAGCATCAATTGTCTTCATACTTGACGCGATTCTTGTTGAGGGTCCACAATTTCTTGTTGTTAGAGATGTCTGGTAAATCAAAGCTGAAAACAAAAGAAGCTTCCGGGCAATTCTCCTTAAAGTTGATAGTTGTTTCAGCCCTTGTTCATCTTCTATGATGACCGGGAAAAAGTACATGAAGATCTTCCCGTTTTGGGCAAATTTGCTTTTAATACTTTTACGCCATTGCTATTCTTGTTGAGGGTCCACAATTTCTTGATCCTAGAGATGTCTGATAAATCAAAGCTGAAAAAATGCAAGAATTTCAGTTTCAAGAAATAAAAAGCAGTGAAAAGAGAAGTTGATTTTTTATATATAGATGGATTTTTAAAAAAATATCTTGTAGTTCAATGTTTTTTTTTATTAATGAGGGGGGGGGGGTAGATATATTAAACATTATATTTTCATTAAAAAATTGAATAAATGCATGTTTATGAGAATAACTGAGAGCCGTGGAAATGAAACATTCAAATATGAATAAATACAAAAATGTGTTCAATAAATAAATTCAAAAACTTAAATAAATCAAAACGTACCTGAAAACAGACATTGTTTCTGAGTAATTAAATTGAAACATTTGCAAAGTGTCTTGACATAGTGTGTTAAACGTAATGTTGACTCTTATCGGGTATGTTTGATAGCATAAAATCCTGTACATTTCATTAGAAGTTTAATGAAAAATGTGTTAAAATGCGCCATAGTTAGGTGAAGACATGAAATTCTGAGATCGGTCAAATCGATTCCTTAATATAATTAGAAGAAAGGTTTGATAGATATAATCTTCTTAATGCCATAGATTTTCTTATAAGTAAATCAGAAAAAGTTTGTTATAATCTCAATTCAGTCATGTAAGTGGAGAATAAATATCATTTAAGAATATAGTAATCTACTGTTAAATCACATATTATGGTTGGGTCAAATTTTCATGGTTTGATTAAAAACTCTTGAATCCACTTCATTCCTTGTGATTTGAATTCGTGGATAAGGAATTGTTGAATAGTTATGTAATAAAAATTTTACATTTCGTGGTGGACATGAATTCGTGGATCTCTTCATACCTCAAAAACAACGAAACTTAACCCCCCCCCCCCCCGTATGTAGCACTGAAAACGTCAGATTTAATCTTATAAGATGGCGCAGTGTTTAGAGCGTCTGCTCTAGAGTCGCGATGTAAGGAGTGAATTATAACGTCGCAGGTTCAAATCCCATTGTAGGACGTGGAGACCAGTCTTTCGGATGAGACCGTATTATCCGAGGTCCCGTGTCGCAGTAGGTGCTGGCACGAAAAAAAAACTCTCCCTGCTAAATGGCCTTGAGTGCCGAGCATAGGAAAAAAATTGTAGCTCTCCACCGGCAAGTGGTGGCGTCTCCATATGAGTGAAGAATTCTCGAGAGGGACGTTATACAATCAATCAATTTAAGATGAACGATTGTTAGATTCAATTTAATTGAATTATCAAGGTTATATTTGATATTAAAGAATGTCTGTTTACAGAGAAATACATGTTCAATGCTCTATATATTTGTTAATAAAAACAAGTGAGTCGGTGCGTTTAGTTTAAGATATGGACGTTATAAAAAACTGAAACCACTATTTATTATTACATAAGATACAGTTATTGCTGTTTTTTGAGGTCAATACAATGATTTAGCCATCAGTGGAGTACAATATTCTCCGTGCCCTTCGGGCGAATATTGTACTCCTCAGATGGCTAAATCATTGTATTGACATGAATAACAGCAATAATTATTTTACATGATAAACTAATAAAATGAAACAACTGATTACTTGTTTGCATTTATTAAGTCCTAGCCTAATACAAGAGAGAAGCAAAATTAAATTGTAAATAAACTTTACCAGTCGCATCAATTTGAAATGGGTTTTTTATCAATTTTAGTTGCTTTGAAAAAAATATATAATGTCAGTCTTTTATAGATTAGATTTTGAAAGGAGTGTTATCAGGGAAAACTGGCTGCCAAAAAGAAAAAAAAATGTTGTTCAGTAAGTCTTAGAGGGGGGTCCCTGCATCCTCTTTTACCACCCTCACCCGAAAATATATATTCGCTTATGTTTTGTTTACATGAAAAATAAGTCATAGTCGTTTTCCAAAACAATTTGTATTAATTTGGAATTTCCCGACCTATTTTTAGATCAGTGTAGCAATAATTTTATATTATCCATTGAATAAAAGTGATATCCTGTCACAGTGTTACAAATATCAGAAGTGCGCTAAATTTCTCGATTCTCGATTTTACCTGCCCATAACGTAGAGTGTTGTAAAAATATTCCTTGGACTTTTATAATAGAGTTAATAAACCATTCTGATAGAAAATAATACTGCTTAAGTTCCCCAAATATGCTGCTAAAATCCATGATTATGTAGTAAGGAAGAGTGTATCACGCCCCTGCAGGCTACAAAATAATCTATAAAATGTATGGCCATGATAGATTACTTATCAGCTTTGTGAAGGAGCAATGAATGATATGGAGATAACAAACAGTCTCCAGTCTCAAAGTCCATAAAACAATACAAAATAAAAGCAGAGCAAACACGGACCCCCGAAAAATCAGTGGTGGGATAAGGTGCCAAGGAGGAGTGAGCATCCCCTGCCGACCGGTCACACCCGCCGTGTGCTCCTTGTCATAATCAGAATAGTGGAAGAAATCCGTCAATTCAGTGTTTAAATGAAAGACTAACAATTGGTATGAAAAACGTCAGTCAGCATTTGATTTAATGATAATCATTCATTATTAAATTATCATTAAAAATGATTTAATTGTATTTTCTGACGAGGTCATTATATCGACTAATAGAACTTACGAAATGATGACTTTAAACGAGACTGCTGATATTCTTGTTTCGTCAACTTGCTTGTCAATAATTTACGTCGTTTTAGAAATTGTTCATACGTAGAGCATGCTCTTGCATATCGAATCAACTGAGATATATGTACTCCTTATGCAGGTAATGAAGGTATATTCCTGCATAAGTAAGGGAAGGTTACGATAGAAAAGTTAAAGTTATCACGTTTATCATATAGTTTGGTTGTTATATTACCATTAGTGTCTTTTTCAAGTAATATATCCAAGTATGAAACAGAAGTGTCGGACTATGTGGTATCTTTAATCTCAAGCTCACTAGGATATATCGTATCGACATGAGAATCTAAATTGCCATTGTTTAATTGACAATACGTCGTCGATATATCTAAATGTCGAGTTGAAGGCCACAACAAGTGTTTTCTTCTTTTCACGCATAAGATTTTGCATAAATTCTGCTTCATATGAATATAAAAATAAGTCTGCTAATAACGGAGCGAAATTTGTACCCATGGGAATTCTAATAGACTGTTGGAATACCTGGTCTCCAAAAACCACATACATATTGGTAATCAGAAACTCAAGCATCTTCTTGATGTCAACTGCAGAGTACTATGTGTGCAATCACAATCTGTTTCAACAAAATAATTTTGCAAATGACCAATGACGAGGTAATTAAATTTACGAGTTCCATTTTTGTTGAAGAAGCAGCTGTCAATATCAAAAAGCCTGGACATTAATTTGTCGTTGGAAATTGTTGTGTATAAAGTTGATAAGTCTTAAGTTTTTAAGCTGTTGATTTTTCTAAAGTATTGAGATTTCAAATTGTCCAAAAGATTTTCTTTAGAATTTTTAAGCATCCACATCTGATTCACACCATTTCTTAAATATATATATATGCACAGTACTCTTGCAGTTTTTCCTTAACTGCTGTCAATATCTTAATGAGGAGTAACGAAAGAGGCTTGGTTGAATAAAATAACCAAAAACAAAAGCAACAAAATAAATTAAATTAGAAAATATATATTCCAGAAATAAATTAAATAAATAATTTTCCAAGTTCTCCTAAATTCAAGTTTTAGTTGGAAAATGCTTCAAAAATATCCAATTAATTTTTAAAAGAAAGATAATTAAAAAATATTTACTTTAAATAAGAAATTTAATCGATTTCCAAAAATAAACTTTCTTTTAGAAAATAAAGTGTAAAACCAATAATTATCAAGTATAAAGATGTAAAGATAATTGAGGTAAGTAATTTGGATGAACAAATCCAGTTTTCCTACATTTGTCTCTCGTTGTGGAACACATGTGTAAACATTTATGTATAGTATAATCAAAGGAAAACTGCAAAAATATAATAAACAATACAATGATCAGTCATAAAATGATACAAGGATAGTCATAAAATATTATCCAATATGCATCAAAAAGACATGAATCACTCGGGTATTTCTTAAAAAAAAAACAACATTAAGAGGCAAATGTGTGACTATCATAAAAAAAATATGGGTATATGTAAATAACAAAATCATCCCCCAAAAATGAAACATTATAAATAATAACAGGTGAAATAAATGTTCATCAACTTAATGTTGGATAGGTTTCCTTGTCTTCGGCGGTTCTACCGGGGCATCTTTGAACCATCTTGAGTTTTTGTCATGTGTTACTTTGGTAGACATTGTCGATTCTAGAAAATATAATTTCTCGTCTCTGGAATTATTGATTTCTGGATCAAGATTTTGTGAAAGAATTGCAGTTGTGGAGAGTGATTGTTCAACATCAAGTTTTCAGTTTAGTTGTGCTATTTTTCTTGGAGAAAGTGGTTTAAATTTAGGCGGAAGAATGCTGGATGGATTAATGAACTCTTTGTTTGGAACTTGAAGAGAGGTGAAGTTTACACTTTCTGTGGAAGCATGAGTTTTAATATGCTGTACTTTATGTTTTATTTGAACGAGTTTGTGACAGATAGAACATTTAAGAATTTCCTTGGGTTATTGATGGTACTTGTTTAATGATTCATGAAAGAACGGAAAGTTGTGAAAGTGTTATTGACGTGTGGACACTGTGGAACCTCCTTCCTTCCATTGTGGTCTTATGTCCTGATTAAATGAGGGGAGCTCCTCCATGGGGACTTCCAATCTCAGAACATCCATGTTTAAAAACTTAAAAAAATAAAGGTAATCAAATTCAATGATATTAGAAATAACACTTTATTCATACAACCTATGTAACATGTGATTGGTATTTATTCAAATCCATTATACATGCATCCAGGTGTTGTTTTAAGGTAGAACAATCGTGGACGTTAATTAAATGAACTTTTATTTGAAAGATCATAAAAGAATAAAAATAGAGATTTTTCATCTCCAGTATAACTATACGAGTCGTAATAAAACTTGTTTATCACGTTAGAACTTTTTCAGTTCCATCAATCTCTTAACTATTCAGTTATGTACATTAGTTTATTAAAAAGAACGGATATTGCTTTTTCAAACTAGGTTGGACTTAAAATTTGTTTTGGCGTTATACATCTCCCTGCCCTACTTCTGAACTCGGTTTGTTGTAGTGTAATACATGTAGAAATTTCAAGTGGGTCAGAATAGGGTTCATGGTTTTACTCCATTTACAAGCCCATCATGAACATCCTCATTTCTTATTAACATTACTCTTGCTCCTTCTGCCAATAGAAGAGAAGATCGAAGGCAGATGTCAGATTTGGTGAAATGAGTGTCTCTCTTCAAGAGTTTTCCAAATGCTTTCTTTTTGTCAAAGTCCTTTGCTTCAATTAATTTTGGTTCAGGAAATGTCTTTAATATCATTTCATTGTTATATGCATTGAACAATTATCAAACGAAAGAAAAAATATTATATTAATCATAACATTATGATTGAACTTTTTATTTGCCGTTTTTTAAACTACAGTTACGAAATAAAAAAAAATGAATAAATAGGAGAATATTGAAATAAATGATGAAATGAATACACGTTTCATTTATTTGACCTAAATAATTATCTATTTTTTTAAAATTCTTTATACCCCCCGCAAACGATGTTTCGGGGGGTATATAGGAATCACCTTGTCCGTCTGTCTGTGCAATCGTGTCCGTTCCATATCTTTCTTGCAGAGGGACATTAGAATCTACTACTCCACGCTAAGATTGCTCATGACCCAAGGGTGTGTCATGACCTTGACCCAAGGTCATTTGGGGAAGTTCAAGGTCACTGGAAGAAAAATTTCAAAATTAATGTTTGATACATATCTTTTATGGATAAACTTGGTAGGTTCTCATTTCACACAAAGATTGCCCATGACCCAAGGGTGTGTCATTACCTTGATCCAAGGTAATTTGGAGAAGTTCAAGGTCACTGGTAGAAAAATTTCATAATTCATATCCAGTCCATATCTTTCTTATGGATAAACTTGGTAGGTTCTCATTTCACACAAAGATTGCCCATGACCCAAGGGTTTGTCATAACCTTGATCCAAAGTATTTGGAGAAGTTCAAGGTCACTGGTAGAAAAATTTCATAATTGATATCCGGTCCATATCTTTCTTATGGATAAACTTGGTAGGTTCTCATTTCACACAAAGATTGCCCATGACTGAAGGGTGTGTCATGACCTTGACCCAAGGTCATTTGGGAAGTTCAAGGTCACTGGAAGTAAAATTTCATAATTCGTATCGGGTCCATTTCTTTCTTATGGATAAACTTGGTAGGTTCTCATTTCACTCAAAGATTGCTCATGACCCAAGGTGTGCCATGACCTTTACCCAAGGTCATTTGGGAAGTTCAAGGTCACTGAAAGAAAAATTTCATAATTCGTGTTTGATACATATCTTTATTATGGAAAAACTTTCTTCTGAAAAACCCAGCGGGAGGGGGGGGGGGGGTATTTTGTCCCGTTTGGACAGTTCTAGTTTCATTTTAAGTACATTCGACACACATATAAAAAAACCGTGCTAATAAAGTCAAAATCTAATGCTGCTTTCTTTGTTCCTTTGTTTGTTTTCTCATTCTTTGTTTGTTTCTTTGTTGTTGTTGTTTTTTGTTTGTTTTTTTTTTATTTTTTAATTTTTTAAAAATCTTTACATTACATATCAGTGCTCCAAGTTGCGACTAAAATGGTCGCATTTGCGACCAAAAAATTGATTTTGCGACTAGAAATGAAAACACACTCGCATTTTCACGACTGAGAAAATTTGGGCTGGAAACGTCCAATTTTTAAGATCGGGATCGAAAATTCTTTTGTAAAGATTCTCTATCAAGAAAATGTTTGAAGACATATACTTAAATACACTTTACAAAGCGTTGCATGGACTTTGATCACGTAATGTTATGACAGCATGCCATGCTGTACAAAGTTAGATAGAACCTGAACCAGAGACGTGGACAAATAATGTTCCTGATAGAATGGCATCCAAACTTCGTACACTTTTTAAGATCCGACCTTGTTATTGAAGCATTTGATCAATTGCTTGCATATCACAATGAATCATGATTGTATTATCATGCTAATAGTGTTTTGGCGGCATTTATAATGACCGTGTATGGGTTAGGTATACATAGTAGTAAATAAACATGACAAACAGCAGCCAAAGTCCTGTCTCAACACCTGTCAAGCTTGTATTTTCATTTGATAAAATTTTATTTCTGTAATCAGATTACTTGCGTTCTTCTGTACAACCATAAGGGTACATGTATTCAATAAAAGTATTTCATTCAACCTAGCTAGCAAATTTTTACAGTCACAGTAATAAGTAATCTATGATATAATACAGACATAATACATATCCTTATTTAAATTATCAAGTTTTATTCACAAAATGTATTTTTTTATGGCGAGTGAAATATTTGATTACCTCGACCAGAAATTCTGAAATGGCGACCAAAAAAATTTTTAGGTCGCCATTTTGCGACCTAAGAGCAAGTGTGACTTGGAGCACTGCGATATTGGAACGGGGTAGCATGATATATAAACTTTGTAGTTCCATCATCTAATTGGCGTTAAATTGCGGAGAAATTTTAGAAATCCTGTGGAGGTTAACACCAAAGGACACTTTAACCATATGAATCTTAGCATCTCAATCAATATGGTTAAGTAATGAATCTCATTTAACTCATTTTTACTGGGAACAGACACAGTTGAAGTCGTTTATTAACCACACAGTTGAAGAAAAGATTTTCTAATTACAGACGTAAGGACGGAATTTAAATTGACTTATAAACCTGTTGTCCCACAAAGTCCTCTCTCTTCTACATCTTAACCTCGAGAAAGTTAGTTTCTTCTTATAAATAATTGTCACAGCCTAGTCTAGGCATTGACGAAATTGTAGTTGTATAAACAAACACAACACGGCTGCTGGGTTCGATGTCTTTTATATCATGTATATATTTTATACTTAATACAGAAAAAGGTTTATCTGCAATATAATAAAACGTGTATAATTTTTCTCACCTCACACACACTTTTACGCGAATTGGTTTAATCTTAGGAATTTAGATAATTTAGAAATTCACTTCAGTTAAATAAAATGATCAAATAGATAATGAATAATTATGGATAAAGAAATAATTTAACAATTATTTCTTACCGTAATCCTAGACTGAATTTGTCACAATATCATAAGATAATTTGTTTTGGGGAGATAGAGCGTCTTCTCTCCCCAAAGTCTAAGGTTGGAGTGCCCGTGAATTAGTACTGGCGCGAATGCGCAGGGGACCTATAGAAAAACCAGTTTGATTACTCACACACTCGGATACTCTCACTGACCACTCATCCGTATAAATGAATGAATGAATAAGGCAGTGAATGAATGTAGTAAATTCCGTGGTGACGACGGAATTCACTAGTTACTATAAAATAACGATGCCGTATAATAAGATATGAAAATGATATGAATGATAATTAGTAATATTAATTAATCATAATTCACCCTGTGACATATCTAAATAATTTTTAGACAGTGTAATATATATTAATTATATATTTATATAGATGTTTACAGTATTTGTATGTAAATGTCTTTTTTCAGAATGGCCAATAACTCCTATATGTTTGAACCCTTGTGCACCAGCACACCACGAGTTCCTAATCTGGTATATATGTATATTACAGTTCTAACGATTTAAAAAAAAAAGATTTTAATTATTTATATTACAGTTTTGTAATTTTGGGTATCAGTTTAACTAATATTCTTAATACCAATAATTAAAGCTTTATATTTCACTCATTCTCTTATTTTAGATGACGCCTAGAAAACGACTCTTAAGTTCTCTGCAGAGAAGTTATTCTACCTCTGATGTATCATCGGTAAGTAATTTTTCAAAACAAAAGAAGAAAGACGCTTGTAAAGCGTCAGGGTATGTAGAAGTTGGTATGTCCATATGTCTATTACGCTTTGGGGCACCCCTTTCTTATTTATGTTATACATGTTGTATTTATAATTAAATGTTTTTGTTTTTGTTTTAATTTTCAGAACACTATCCCGTGGGAGATTTTTGATTCAAAACGAATTTCGGAGTTAAAAAGAAGATGTGGAACGTAAAGCAAAGGACCCACAAAGTCAAATAAAACTAAGATGCAAGTGTGTTTGCAAAAATTCTAAGTATGATTTATTAAACACATGTTCAAGACTCGTAAAAGGAAATCTTTGTAAAAACTTAAAAACTTACCTTGTTTTTATGTTGATCGCGGTTCCGCTTGTTAGTGAAGGTTCTGTTACAAACGGAGCACAAGAACTTTTGATCTGCATGAAAACTTTCAATATGATCCTTTAATTCTGGCCTTGATAATGATACATCACAAAATTGACAGTTTACTGAGGACAAAACCTTGTGCTCTCCGCGTATATGTCGTTTTAATCCAAAGTTTGTGGTGTATGATAACCCGCATATTTCACATTGAAATGACATAACTTTTCGTGATGCAAGATTACATGAAATTAATAAAATTTATCAGTACAATGCTTCTTATAACTTTTGGTATGAATCATCTATCACCTAAAATACACGTGTTTCTATTATCATCATCGGTATGACATCGCTATTGAACGGAAGCCCGTGATATATGCTTTTGACTCGGTAATTCACAGTGAACCCATATTTAATGAGATGTGGGCATTCAGATGAACACCTCTTTTATGCATAAAGTGTTACGTTTACTGAAACCTGATCTATGAGTCATATATCACCTAAAACACAGGTGTTTCTATTATTATCATCGATGTGGTATCGCTATTGAATAGAACCCCGTGCTATATGATTTTGACTCGGTTATTCACACTTCACTCATATTTAATGAGATGGGTCATTCAGATGAAAACCTCTTTTATGCATATAGTGTCATATTTTCTAATTCAGTATAGCACCGCATCTTTACAATTCAGTAGATTAAACTTATTTCATTTTAATGAGATTGACGACGAATCACCTTTCTGATTTGATCAAGCTTTATTATATGACTGATTCTTTATTGTCCTTTTAAAATTAAATATTAGACTCAGTCTTCTTTTTTGAGATGCATCATGATTTGAACACACAAGACACTTTAAATAAACACTTATTTTACATAATAATTTATAAAGTGCTTTCTATGGGAATAGCTGCATACATCTTTTTTCAAAAGTTTATATGTTGAATTAAAAAGAGAGTTTACAAAATAAGTGAATGAAAAGTTTTATTCATTCATAATCATCACCGAACTACTCCATATCTCACAACTACCTTTTTTTTACAGGAGATAAAAGAAGAATTTGATGTTTAAAAAAAGAATCAAATAAAACAATGAATATCAGTTTGATTACTACTCTTTATTACATCTTTTCTTCTCAGTTGACCATTTCAATTTGCTACTTCGTGCATAGACTTTGGGTCCAGTAAGCATCATCGATACCGAGATGAGCTGCATCGTTTTAACCCCTACCCTTTCCCATTTCGGATTATGTATGAAACATGAGAAACTAGAAAACTGACCAGTCAGCAAGGGCCCCGCCATGGGGTAGAATTAAAAGGGTGCAGCTTACAGAATGATTAAAAAATGTACAAAAAATAAGCAACAGCAACTGTATTCTTAAAATAATTTCAAGATAATTCCTGAATATTCAAAAACATGAAAATGATATCCTTGTATTTACATTAGGCAGTAAAGAACAACTTAACATTGAATATATATTCAAACAATTATGAAGCTTGTGTTATATATATAAAATGCCAGCCTTCAATGAATGCAAATATGACATGAAGGCTTGACCTTAACTTCAATCAAACAGCAGTTGCAGACAAAGGTTTTCATTAATCTTAAAGTGACAGATAAAGAAAAGCCTACTAAATTTTCTGCAGTAGGCTAGATAATTAATCCCAAGGGATTAATTGTACCTCTCTCATCATTTTCTTCTAAAGTTACAATAAGAACTTTTTCAGTATTAATGATAGAATGGGGTTTTTATACAACTACCTTAAAATTTAATAATATTCTTGAATTAACATAAAGTGAAAAAATTAATAATATTCTTGAATTAACATAAAGTGGAAAAAAAGTAAATCAAAAACTCTTCTTTAATCTATTTCTTATTTTTAGAATTCAATGAAATCATAACTATTAAACAAAAATAAATTATAAAATTTTATATTTAAATCCACATTTCAGAGTGTTCATAGCATTCCAAATTGACTTTACTTCAAAACAAACTTCATTTGCAGACAGAGGTGGTAATTCATCTCAATGTGACAGATAAAGATAATGCTCTGGATTTTCTTCAGGAGGAAAGCTAATTAATCCCAAGGGACTCATAGCAGCATTCAGTTTACAATGGGAACATCTTCAGCAGTTATCTCTCTTTGCCAATGCATTCTTATATATAAAGTTAAGGATTCTACCCCACCACCCCAGCTCCAAACCAGGGGACATAGAGAACCAAACTTAGCATCAAAATATGTATTTCTGCCTACTGAACTACCATACCAAATTTCTACTTGATTGGGCAACCATAAAAAAAGTTGCCCATTCATTCTTATGCATAGTTAAGGAATCTACCCCACCACCCCAGCTCCAAACCAGAGGACATAGAGAGACAAACTTAGCATCAAAATATGTCTTTTTGCCTACTGAACTACCATACCAAATTTGAACTTAATTGGGCTACCATAAAAAAAGTTATTAGGAAAAAACAGAAAATTTGTGGACGGAAGAATGACAGACGGACAGACAGACAGACAGACAGAGTGATTACTATAGGGCACCCGCAAATCCTTGCGGGGCCCTAATAAACTGTATTAATCACCTATCATATCAATTGATATTTTACCTCGATCACAGATATGTCACCACTAGTTATCACTGAATAGTTTCTGGGGTTTTTTTTACACTCTAAAAAGTTCAATTATCTTTGACTCTCACTGTACCCAATACCATATCGTTCGGTGTGTGTCAGAATATTTAAATGTCTATATATTGTGTCAGTGAAACCTCCTTGGATGGTTTCAAACAAAAGATACAGAATAAAATACAATGTACTGGTTTCAAACAAAGATACATAATAAATTACAATGTAGTTTGATTTTTGTTTTCTGCTAAAATTTTTGATAGTTAACAAATGTTCCTTTCGACTAACGATGATATGTCCCGCTTAAAGTGAAATACGATATAAAATCAATTATTATACCCCCCGCAAACGAAGTTTGGGGGTATGTAGGAATCACCTTGTCCGTCAGTCTGTCTGTCCGTCTGTCTGTGCAATCGTGTCCGGTCATTATCTTTCTTACAGAGGGACATTAGAATCTACTACTCCACACTTAGATTGCTCATGACCTAAGGGTGTGTCATGACCTTGACCCAAGGTCATTTGGGGAAGTTCAAGGTCACTGGAAGAAAAATTTTATAATTCGTGTCCGGTCCATATTTTTGTTATGGATAAACTTGGTAGGTTCTCATTTCACACAAAGTTAGCCCATGACCCAAGGGTTTGTCATAACCTTGATCCAAAGTATTTGGAGAAATTCAAGGTGACTGGTAGAAAAATTTCATAATTGATATCCGGTCCATATCTTTCTTATGGATAAACTTGGTAGGTTCTCATTTCACACAAAGATTGCCCATGACCGGAGGGTGTGTCTTGACCTTGACCCAAGGTCATTTGGAGAAGTTCAAGGTCACGAAGTAAAATTTCATAATTCGTATTGGGTCAATTTCTTTCTTATGGATAAACTTGGTAGGTTCTAATTTCACTCAAAGATTGCTCATGACCCAAGGTGTGCCATGACGTTTACCCAAGGTCATTTGGGAAGTTCAAGGTCCCTGGAAGAAAAATTTCGTAATTCGTGTTTGATACATATCTTTATTATGGAAAAACTTACTTCTGAAAAACCCAGCGGGGGGTATTTTGTCCCGTTTGGACAGTTCTAGTTTCATTTTTAGTACATTCGATAACCTTGGTAGGTTTTCATTTCACACAAAGATTGCCCATGACCGAATGGTGTGTCATGACCTTGAACGAAGGTCATTTGGAGAAGTTCAAGGTCACTGGAAGAAAAATTTCATAATTCGTGTCCGGTCCATATTTTTCTTATGTATAAACTTGGTAGGTTCTCATTTCACTCAAAGATTGCCCATGACCCAAGGGAGTGTCATGACCTTGACCAAATTTGGGGAAGTTCAAGGTCAATGGTAAAAAAATTTCATAATTCGTGTTTGATACATATGTTTATTATGGAAAAACTTCCTTCTGAAAAACCCAGCGGGGGTATTTTGTCCCGTTTGGACAGTTCTAGTTGAAATCGACGTGTAAAATGCTGTCCACATCGGGCTTTTAATAAGCCAAATGCACAGCGGGGATCTCCGTCACTGTGTTCATCCGTTTCTAACACTGTAATGTCAAACTATCTGACCTGTTCTATTCACAGCATTGTTAAAACCAATGCTTATGGCTTATAGAAGTACATATTTTAACGATGTTCATGGATATTTTTCTCTTCTTTTACATCGCATTGAATACTCTCCGTATGGTGTTTAAAACACGTATCCCGTTAAAAGATAATTTTCTGTTACTTGATTGTATTATTATTTTATTAAATAAAGTATATATATTCCCAATAAGCACGCATGTGTACGTATACAGTGTCAAAAAATTAAATCAACTATTTAGTCTTAAATTTATATTTCATACACTAGTCAATCTGAAAGAAACTGAAATAGTTCGCCCAACGCAAGCAATTGAGGATTCTGATGAAATAGAGGATGCATTTCTGTCGGTGAAAGAATTGCAAGTAGTCGTTTCAGGATCCAGTGTTATCAACATTTACATCCCACCACCAAAAACTCCTGCAAAGAATGCAGTTTAAAATTGATCAAGTTTCTGAACAAGAAATACCCCTTGATTTTTTTTTTTCGAAGAGTTGTATTTTATCCAAAGAAGGATATATTGCATTTATATACTGCTTATTTCTAGAAGAAGGACTTGTCGTAATTTTCTTTTTATGAAAATCCTAATGAATGGATGATGTGCACATTTTTTGTATAGACTGAACCTTGCAGTTGGTAAAATAAGTTGACGCTTAAAAAATACATTTTATGTATTATTTTATACTATTTTATGCACACTGACTATGATGAAAATTAACGAAATTCCAACATGCAAAGTGATTGAGACAAAATTGATGATCACTACTGTCAGAACTTTTTATTTTTTGATTGCAAGTTATTATTCCATTTCCTAATATTAACTGTGACACTTGGAATCTCAATTTTTTTGTTGTTTATTTTTAAAGAATTTTGAAGGGGAAAGTGGAACTTTAAAAGTCAACTTGTAAATTCAAGTGGAATGAAAATTTAATTTGCAAAATTTAATATCAGAGTTTAGTTCTAAAAGTAAAATGAGTGAATATTAAACTATATTTATCAGTTTCATAAGGTTCACTATGATCATGTCATAGGAGGTGTGTGAGGTGAAATTTACATATTTATGTTCAAATGAAAACACGAGAACTATTTAGAGTTTTCAGTTTGTAGTCCATTTAAAATCTTTTGAGTTTGTTTACATAGGAGATGGCATGTTAACCACATTATAGATGCAGTTATTACATTTTTTTTAAAACTGTTTTTTCTTTGTCTCTTTAAAGCATCTTTTGTAATGCTTGAAATCGTCCTTCATATGAACCTTTGTTTCCTGAGGATAAGTATTGTACTTGCTCTATAGTTGTTAATAAACTTAATAGCTTGCTCTCCAACAATCATTAATTTATTCTTTCAGCTAAAGTAAACCATCAAATTGCAAAATGAAAGTTTGCATAATTTGCAAAAATCTTCTGACTATCACATAAAAGTGTCTGGTCCGAGGGTCAAGAAACAGTCTAAGACCAAGTCAAATTTTTAATCGCCTATAAAAATACTGAATCTCTAATTTTGCAGATAACTATTAACACCTTAATTTGTAAATCAACATTAAAAAATATTTTTTAATTATTATCTACTTGACTTGATCAATATTTAGACTTGCTCTTAAGAATTTTCATGATCCTGGGAACTGGTCATAACTTGATACCAAATTATCTCGACCTTGTCAGCTGTAAATCTTGGGAGATATTTTGCACATTTAAAATTGGTCACTTTCTTCAAGGAAGATGCTAGGAACTGGGATTGTAAAAAGGCCCTCTGTTGATCAAATTATCTGTCACTCAACCATTTCTTTTAAATTTTTTGGCAGAGAGAGCATATGGCAAAATAAAATTGAATTTGGAACATAAATTTATCATAAGAATAGTCACATTCTGGTTTGGGTACGATCGAGTGAATTTGAACAAGTTATGTCCCTTGGACTTGAGAAATTCCAACTAGAAGCACTGTTCCGTTCATTTTCTTTGCAGATGTCGCACATATTGAAATGAAATTCAGTATATAGATTTATCATAAAAATATACAGGTTAATATTTGTTTTTGGTCAATCCAGCCATGTTTGACAGTATGTACTTTGAACGTGGATAAAATTGCAATTGTGTTTTACAGACATCCTTTCTTTTGGTTGTAAAATAAAAAGGTCAATGTTACGTGGGTCCTAAAGTCTAAGATAACACGGGTCTTGGGTCAAGACCTTAGATTGATTGATTGTATGTTGTTTAACGTCCCTCTCGAGAATTTTTCACTCATATGGAGACGCCTTCAAGACCTTAGAAGCAGGACCTTAGAAGCAGGGTGGTAGATCTAGCTGTGAACGGTTACATCTTGATAGAAATATATTGGTGAAGACATGCTTGGAGCAGAAAAGAAATGCTTGAATTGAAAATAAATATATGTAAAGTATATTTCAAGATTTGACAGATGACTCGATCTCCATTTCATAAAAGTTGTACGGCAATGTTCTACCCGGTATTTAATGAAGCCATCATTGATTTGGTATTTGTCATCAAATAATTATGTTACATATAGTAACTAGGATACCTCTCTGTTTATGTGAAAATCATGGTAAATGCAACTTTAGAACATATAAATGTTTCTGTCAAACATGGAAACCCTTTTATTATTCACACAATATATCCCACAGTTTTTGTGACAGGTTTTTGACAAATGAGATTATAATGGTTCTCTTGTAATCACACACAAAAAAAACCCTGAGGACATGATGGATTTTGCCAATGCCTAAATGCTGGATAACTGGGTAATTTACCCATCTTCCTCTTTTTGCTTTTTCATAGCCACGATGCTCAGGTGAGCGATGTGGCCCATGGGCCTCTTGTTTTCAGTAAACAGTTGGGGAAGGGGCAATCAGCTTTTCAATTAACATTTTCAAAAGTAAAAGCGATATCAGGAAAAGATGCCCCCCCCCCTCGGGTAAATACGTGTTTGAATACTAAAAAAATTATTGAAACAAGAATAAAAAAAAAATTTTTAGCAAGGAAATGTATTAAATTAATTAATTTGAACCAAAAAAAAAGATACATCGAATTACACATGTAACTACACGTGATTATAGTAAAATTATTTATCTGTTACATAAACAATAGTCACATGTTTCAAAACAAAACAATGAATGCGACACAAAACAGAAGACAGTATAATTTAAGGACAGATATTCAAGATATTATTGGACATGTGAAGGAATGGTCTTTCCTAATACGACAATTGTTTAGGACGCCATGCTTAATGCATTGGCAGAGGATTTTAATATGCACATTCACTTAAAGTTAATGGCTTGAATCGACTTGTATTCTACGAGTGGATGGAGATGATAGGATTGGCCAGAGATAATGCTCCGTGGCGTCACACACGCGGCATTTTTCAGTCCCTGTTCAGGTAGGGTTTACCAATTCCTCTTATCTCTGTTCATTCCAATTGTGAAAAAATACGTGAATTTTAAAAGCTCATAAATTACAGTTTATTGAAAAGTGGAAGAAATTATGCGTTGTATTCTTGGAATGTATCAACTAGTAGATACGAGTATGCCGATTGACGTGTTCGAATTTATGTACCTCGTGGTCCAAGTAATTAAAATTCTGAAAAATCGTATTCTATTTTGTCATTATTTCAACAACTTTCAGTCACCTTAGGTCCTCCACAGAGTCGACTGTTAGTGCAGGGGCGTTTTTTTTTTGGCAAAAGTCAGCATTTTTTTAAGGTTGTGATTAGTGCCCTTACTTCTTCAGCTTTTCGTGTTTTTGTAGTGATAGGCGGATTCAACTTTAAGGTCAGACGAGACGTTCCTCAAAATCTGTTTTGTATATCTTAGTAATGAATGAAAAATATTCAAAATTTTAATAACATTCTGATTTCTAAATCAGTTTCTAAACGTTTTTAAAAAATCCAAACACTTTAACATTTGAAATTGGAAAATTATTTTTCTTCCCCAAAGGATTATATAAGAAAAACTACCCCAGATATCTTGCAGAAATGCCTGGTAAGGTATCTCAATTTTTTGTGAGTAAACATGTTTAAGTAGCTAAACTACAATGACAAACTCTTAGAAAAATTTATCTATTATTAAGGAACGTCTCGTCTGTCCTTAATTGGTTCTCCAAGTTGTTTTTGATTTTTTTCCCCAAATGATGCGATTGGTATACGTTTTTTTGCAAACATAAGTATTTTATTACGGCATAAATAGCGCGTCCGTTGCTGGTGTACTTAGTCTTTATTACTGTTACTATTGAGAAATCACGAGTGGGCGATACGTCGGAGTGGAGGAGCTTACAGAGAGAGAGAGAGAGTAAGGGACGAGATTTTGTCATTATTGATAACGAATTTGAACATTTCCCAGCTGTTTGCCCAGCCTGATCATGATGTCCTTGAGTGGTGCTGGAGGAATGGGTTGTTAACTAGTATTACAGTGTCCCGTTGTCGGTTGCAGGGGGATTGACCATTTGTGACCTGCCACGTGGACATGATGAAGTCGTTCTACGTTGCAGGGGCCACGCTCGTTCATCCCTGACGAATTCGTTCTTCAAGAAGGACAGCCTGCCGATTCAAGACATATGATAAAACCAAGTAAAGTCAAGAAGGGTGATTCTGCAGAGAGAAGACCAGGAGTCCCTTGAGCAGAGTGATGGGGCAGAAGAAGAAGATGAATGGACTGTTGTAGATGAGTGCTGGAGTGGTGAGGAAGAGGAGGAAAAGGAGTATGAAGTTCTTGTTATCCAAGAGGGGTACTCGGCAGAAGATGAGGAGCAGGACAAGGTCAGGACCAGGGGGACAGTAACAGTATTAAAGGGTCCAATGACCATAGTGGTGAACACTGGCCACCCAAAAGACAGGGAGGCCATCCTGGAGGGCCTGGAGAGGAATAGCGTATCGGTAGGTGATGTCTAGTGCTGTATCTGCACCGGCTGCAATGTGGACTTCGTGAGAAACCTTAATCTCTTCCCGGATACAGTCTACATTGCATCCGTTGACATGTGCCTGGGCGATTTACACCACAGACGCCTCACTTCTGGCCGACCATTTCCCATTGACAAGCGTGTAGAGGTCATCTCCACGCCAGGGTCATCATGTACAGACATATCTGTCTTGGTGAAGGACACATACCTTGGGACAGTAGCAGTTGTCGGCGACCAGTTTAGATGCCGGGAGGACCTAAAAGATCCCACACTTTGGAGAAGTGACAGTACCAATCCAGAGCGGCAGGAGGTCAGCAGGGCCAAGATTCTGGAGATTGCTGACTATATTGTTCCTGGTCGAGGACCAATGTTTAAAGTCCCTGTATAACTCTACATATAATTTAATTGTAATTTTTCTTACTTTGCTAGGTATGCAGGGTAATTAAGTACAGTCATTTGGGGTATTCCGAATCACTGCGGGTTTCGCAACCCTCGGGACTTTACCTTATCGCTGTACTTTATACCACATCTTCACACGTGTGACAACAACGCAGTCAGCATCAACAAGGTACATATAATTAATTCCAAGAAATAAAATCATAAATACCATGCATTAATTAATTAATCAACAACTTAATTAATGAACTCGCTACATTCTTGTCGAAGAAATACCCTTGCAGAAAACGCAGTTTGACATTTCCCAGCGCTGTAGTAGCGGTGTTTTTGGTTGATATATGTCATATTTAGTACTAAAAGAACGGCAATTTTATAAGCTTTTAAGAGCATTAAATATTTTTGAAAACACTTCAAAGTTACAAAAGTTATAACCACATTTGCAACTCCGTACAGTTTAAGGTATTTCGAATCACGCAAGTATACATAAACGTGCACTCAAAATTCCTCATCACACACAAACACAGGCTGATGCACCCTAGTTTGTAGTTTCATATGCCAAGGGAATAAAGTGAATAATATCTATTATAGACTAATCTGGGTTTATATGGACCTTTTATTTAAAAACAGTATTTCATTTACATATATCAAAGACACCTACTGTATATACGTACACTATACACACATGCACTGTATGACATGGGTGCACTTTATGCAGAATTTGATCTAGGGGCGAGATGATGGTTTGTCTTGAACTATTTTTAAAAAAAATGTTTTGATGTGGAAATGGGGGGGGGGAGGGCTTGTTAAAAAATTTAATGAGTATAACCACCCTTAGCCAACCCCATTCACTGTTGTTGCAAATTAAACAGTATGTAAATATATTTGATGATTGTTTTGATATAGAAATGGGAAGAACTAAGAAACGCAAAGAAATCTGGACCCCATCTAAAAGTCCGGCACAAAGACTCGCAGCCAAAGTTTCCAGGAAATATAAATCGCCACACAAGACTGTTAGGAAAGCTTTATATCAGGTGAATCAAAATAAGTTGTCAATTAGAAGAGCAGCATTAGAAAACAATCTCTCTTTTTCTTTTCTCCAAAGAAGAACATCAGGAAAAGTAGATGTTGACAGTAAAAGAGGTCCAAAGCCTGTGTTTAAGAAAGCCGAGGAGGAAGCATTTGCAAATTATTTGTCTGAAATGGCACAGAGAGGAATGGGGTTACGTCCAACAGAGTTTCTAGACTTCGTTGAAAATATCATGAAAAAGGACAAAAGGGAAAATCCATTTAAAGACGACAGGCCTAGTTGGGATTGGTATTATGGATTTTTAAGGCGAAACAGTCACATAATTCAAAAAAGAACTGAAACACCTCTGGAAATCTCTAGAGCCAAGGTGACTGTGAAAGAGATTGATGAGTGGTTTGATAAATATAAAATATTTATGTCTGACAATCATCTCCTGGACAAACCTGAGAGAGTATATAATGCAGATGAAACTGGATTTACAATGGGATCCAAATCTGGTCAGGTGATAGGTCCAGCCAAAAAGGTAAATGCAGCTCCAGTTCCACATGTATCAGGGGGGAGGAGCAAAGAGAGAGTTACTGTGATGTACTGTGCAAATGCTGAGGGTACAATAATTCCTCCATTTTTTGTGTTTTCTAAGCCTAAACCAGCTTCCTATGACTTACTGGCTGGTTCACACAGACAAGCTCATGCAGAATTTACAGAGAAGGGTTGGATGGATGCAGAAACTTTCAGAAAATTTATAAAGCATCTTCATAATCATGCCGTGAAAGAGAGACCAATTGTTTTACTGATTGATAGCGTAGGGAGTCATGTTGACATGGAATCCTTTTCTATGGCCAAAGATCTTGGGATAGAGATCTACAGATTAGTGAGAAATGCAACTCACTTGATGCAGCCATTAGATGTTGGAGTTTATGGGCCCTTGAAAAAGAGCTGGTACAAACACCTAAGAGCCCATACCAAACAACATCCTGAAGATATGGTACGCAAACAAACCTTTGCCAGACACTTGCAAGTGGCATTTCTAGATTTCTACAAACCATTGACAGTGCAAAAAAGTTTTGCTTCTTCTGGAGTGTTTCCAATAGACAGATCTAAGATTTCAGACTGTAGACTTAAGCCTGCCCTTACATATGAAGAAAAATTAGATGAAACTTCATCATCTTCCATTGGAATTCCTCCGATTCCTTATGAAGCACAATCCACATCATCATCCATTCCATCTACATCTAGCACAGAACCAGCCATTCTGAATGCTGAAGTAAATTCAGGCTTGGATATCCTTGCCCAAGCAGTTTGTGCACTGGGTAGTGATGATTCGGTAGAAAATACTGGTTTGCCTGTACATGTATCAATTCCGGATGAAATCTCCCTACATATCAAAGACGCAGTTAAAATACCAACTGTAAAATAGAAGAAAACAAACAGAAAAAGACTTGCAGATGAATTACCAGACAATTTGACATCAACAGACTCTATCAGGAAGATGGGCTTAAAGTCATTGGAAAAAACCAAAAAATTTGCATTGAGAGAGAGGAAAGCTAAGGAGAAATTTCTCAAATCCAAAGAGAAAGCTAAAAACATTCACACCCTGCCATCCAAAAGGAAAGTGAATAAACCATCAAAGGGTTCTTCAAAGTCAAATAAGAGGGTGCTGAAATCTTCCTCTACTGCAAACCCAATCCTGTCATCTGCTTCAACATCTTCCTTGGCATCTGACGTATGTTTTGTATGCCATGCTGATGAGTCTGTACCAGGACTCTGGATACAGTGTGAGAAATGTCAGCGTTGGGAACACATTGCATGCATTCCAGATGACCATCAATGGAATAGAGATGCAATATCTCAGGAATCTGTCATATTCATATGTCAAATTTGCGCAAATGTCATGAATTAAACATGGTAATTAAAGTTTAAATGATTATGATGACAAAATATACTTGTTTTGTAAGGAGCTTTGTATACTAAATTATAATAACTATAACTTAACTATCATTATTATATTCTGTCTCTCTCCCTTGCTCTTGCTCTCTCTCTTTTTCTCTCTCTCTCTCTCTCTATATATGTATATTCCCTGTCCGTGAGTTAACTTTCTTGCATGTTTGAAAGTGACACTTTAATTTTTTTTTATTTTTAGAGTCAAGGACAAGTATCAGAGCAGCCAAAGAGGGAAATTTTGTTAAGACATTGCGTGATTAAAGGATATCATGACTTTAAAATAAAGCCATTACAGTCCAATCAAGTACCGCTTAGAGTTGATAGGGAATATACGAATATTCAGGATCCTGATGCTTGTTTGGTATGGATTCCAGATAATGTTCCTGCTGATCTCAAAGAAACAGTTACAGATGAAAAGAGGGGCCTAAAACTGAAAGATATAGAGGGTCTACCCTGTGGACATGTCCCTAGAGGTTTGGCCAGTGCATTTAGATATGTAATGGATGCTGGGGGCGAAATTTCTGCAATAGTTACTGGATTTCCTACACCAAGTTTCCCACCTTGGCCTCCTATGCTCGAGAAAGGAGGAGGTGTAGTGATTCCATGTACATACCGAGTATGTCCAACTAATTTTCATATTGCTTTAACAGTCATCCAGGAGCATCTTGAAGTCATGCCAGAAAAGGAAGTTATTGAACTTATTGAGGTGCCCACATCCTAAAAAAATCTTTTGGGAATGGTGTTCATAATTGATTTTCGGTATGTCTTCTTGAGTTAAATTGTGAATTTTCTCGCATTTATTCAAAACACAGTTTCAGTTGTTTTATATGTAAGATTAAACCTGTTTTACAAGAGTTTGGTTTGCTAAATATTTGCATTTATAAAAATTCTTGTACATAATCTGCAAAATGTACTGATTTTGAAGGAAGTCTGGTTTGTTTTCCATATTTTATTTATTTTATCCATTTTTGTGCTTGTTTTTTATTGAATATGTGTACTGTATGAATGATACCTACATGTACATAACTTGTACAATACATTCACCTCAGAGAGAGAGTGAGAGAGAGAGAGAGAGAGAGAGAGAGAGAGAGAGAGAGAGTATATAAGATATTTTTTTCTTTTCAAATTTATATTTTTTAATATTTTTTATTTTCATGTTTTACAACACTCAGAGAAGTGAATTTTATTGTTAAAATACTCAGATAAGTCTTTTTTTATTGTTAGAACTTACTCGAAGAAGTATATTGTTTATTGTTATTGTTTTACATTTTAATAAAACCTATCAGTGATTAGTATTAAATATTTTTTTTATGTTTAGAGATATGCATATTTGGGAGGTGGGGTGGGGGTGGTGTCACGAATCAAATGCCTCCCCTGTACGATCCACCCATGTGTTTCTATAGAGTGATTTTAGAGAGAAGTTCTCAACTTTAAAAATAAACACCAACATGCACACGGAAAATAATTCTTATATTAAAAGGTCGTTGGATTATGTTACTAACAAATTTATGTATTAAAATGTTGTTATCTGACCGTTTTTGATCTGTATACTAAGTGATTCGAAATACCCGGAAGTGACTCGCAATACACTAAAAAGGTGGTCTAAATATAGCTGCCCTCAAGGTCGCTGTATCGAAGATGAGCTCGCTTTGTAAAGTAGATTTGTTTACTTATAAATCCACCTTTCCATTAATACCAAACAACCGGTTGTAAGCCTGTTAATGAAATCGTTTGCAGCAAAAATGTAAAAGATGATTCGAAATACCCTAAATGACTGTACTTAATCTATGAACATTATGATAGATTTTTTTTTCTTTTCTATCACTTGCTTCATTACATACATACGATTAGTGATTTGTACATGTTTTCATTCGTTACATGTATAGTTTAACATGCATCATACAGTTATATTTGTTTTGATGTAGTGCATGAGTGAGTGACGTACGGAGAGATTCGAAAGTGTTTTCTATCACCGGTTGTAATTTTTTTTCTTTTCTCTCTCATTAGCCAAAAAGAGTATTACATGTACTTAAAATGTGTATAATGATGTATGTGACATATATTCATAACAATCATATTGGTGCCATGTTACATGTGATGTTGTTTGCCAACATGCTTTATTTCTGTGTCCATTTCAAAGATAACTGTATTATTATAATTTGCATAATATTTTTCAATCTTGTTAAAGTATTCAGATTTAGTCACATTTAAGAATAAGTAACTTAAAAAATTTAATAACAAAACTTACATATGATGTATTAAGGTACAGGAGTACCTCCCTCTTTTTCAAAAGGGAGGGGAGTGTAGTGTGGTATGAGTGTGTTCAGGTACGAGTTAACTTGACACCGTGTGGGGTGCGCATGAGCGGAGAAGTTGTCGTCTGCAGACCTGCCTACCCTTTTCGTTTCAAGGGTGTAATTTCAGAAAACTTTAGGTGGAATTTCAGAGGTAAAAGCGTAATCAATCATGTCTTTCTATTTTGTTGTTTTACATAGTACTTTTTTTTAAACCCACCGATATTGTACATTACTAAACAAACCTGGCAGAAACTTTTCTTGTTCGAATCATCTTTTGGCTAAAAAGTGATGTACAATATCAGTATCCTATATAAAACTCAAATCAACCGCACATCCTTAATGAAGCATTTGGTCAATGTGTATCAAACCATTTGATTGAAGGCTTAAAATTGTACACAATAACACTTACATTTCTTTTTAACACTCGCATTTCTCTATCATGTTAAAGCAATGTTAAAGTGAACTAACTTAGGCATAGAAATGGGCATACTTATTGCAATATCGTTTATAGTTAAGGTAAGCAGCGCCATCTCGTGTTCTTCATCGCCCGCGTGGCGCAGTAGTTAGAGCATCTCCTTTAGAGTCGCGAAGTAAGGAGTCATCCCGAATCTTTGTCATAAGGTTAGTTATCAAACAGGTCCTCTATTAATTACTTTAATTAGAACTTCTCATTTCATTTCTGGAGGTCGTACTTTGACTCTTAAACTGAGACGTTTATAATGGATTTAAACCAAAATAGCAAAAGCGTAATATGAATATCCGTGGAGTAATAGCGTAATTTTGTGGTAAAAAGCGAAAGAAATACGCCAAAAGCGGAAGGGTAGGCAGGTCTGCGTCTGGTCTGAGTGCATGGTGGTGTGCGAATTGTTTGCAGGTGAGATTGCACATTTGGTTATAATATTGTAAGTCTTGTGTGATTATAATACTGAATACAACTATAAACGATTACCAGCGTTGTCAGTTTTTACATACAATACTTCACTGATTATTAAGTCCTATCTTGAGAAGAATAGTTTGGCACAGTGCGCTCGCTTATCGGGGACATCGTATACCACAACAGCAGTCAACTGGGCTAGCTTTATCCGAGAATTATTTGAGGAGCTCTTTCATCAGACGCTTCATGACCGAAAACTGACCGGGGTATTGGAAATTGAAGAGTCGTTGTTTGGCCGTCGGATGAATTTTTATCGTGGTAATTTCAATTGAAGAATGAAGCAAGTTTTTATTGTTAATTTTGTTTTTTATAAATACATAATATAACACACACACCCCTTAAAAATGTATATAACCCCTTAATTAACACCATAATTTCATTAAAACATTATTATTTCCCCGCATCTTTGTCCCACTTTTATTATTTTTTTTCCTTCACTTTCATGATCCCATTTTAGAGTACATTAATGATAGCTTCGACTTTTTCTTAAAGGTTTGGATTTTTAGCATAGTGGAAAGGGAGTTAAACACGTTTATTATATACCCCGTATCAGTCCGGAGTGAGGAGACCCTTAATCCAATAATTCAGCAGCACCTGGAGGTAAACTCTACAATTTATAGTGATGGTTGGAGTGCATACTGCTCCCTAAGCAACCTTGGATTAACCTTTTACAGTCATCCATAAGTGTGCCTTTAAGAAGAGGTATGTCGATCAAGAAACATAGGGAGTTCTTGAAGTGCATACTAATAGGAAAGAAGGAGCGTGGAAACATGCTAAGGATCATTTCCGGCGCATGTCGGGTACACAGATTTCTCATTTTGAGAAACATATGGCTGAAGTTATGTGGAGGGCAGATTTAAAAGGTAATTTGAAGACGGTGTACACGTAAAGAGAACCAGCCTAGTAACTTGCACTCACTTTGTCAGGTAAACTGAGTACAGGGAAGGGCACTGTAGCGGTTCTGGATTCAGAATTCATCATTTCTGTTTCTTCCATAACTACAAGGAAAAAATACAGGTATACACACTTTACATATTAAAATACATGTGCAAAAGGTACTCAAAATATTACATTTTATACAAAATCACTGAAAATACTTAACATAGAAAATATTGTTGAATGTAAATATATTCATATGTAGAGGCTGCTACTTCTACATCGCAATTGGGAAAATGTACATCAGGCAGGCAATCCATTAAAGGGAAACAGAATGTTAAAAAAAGAGAAGTCCTATGATAAAACAACATTCTCAACAAACAAAAGTAATATCTGGTTATCAAATACCGGGGGCATCAGTTTATAACATACTTTTAACAGTTTACATATATTTGAAATATTTAAGTCCGTCGGACGGGACGTTAAATGGTGCCCCGTGTCGAAGATGATAACCCTCTTCGCACGTAAAAATCGTCTCTCTGGAGTTCGAAAAAGAATAGGCTCACTGGGGGCCGCCAGAGAAACCAAAATCTGTCAAAAAGCGATCATTAAACTAATAGTCCGCCGAAATATGGCTGAAAAATTACCGACTCGGCGTTAAACAGTATTTAATCAATCATGTAACCTATTACTTGGAAGTTGATCATATCAGTTGTGCCGAAGTTATCATACAAGACCACTAGCACAGTCTCTTTTTGGTTGTGACACAGAGGTAATTGTGTTGGATGGATCGTATATTTATCTTCAAAAGAGTGGAAATTTCAAGTTTCAAAGGGAATCTTATGGTTTTCATAAGGGAAAACTTGTGGTTAAGCCGATAGTCGTCGTCTCCACAACTGGATTGATTGTATATTGTTTAACGTCCTTTTCGAGAATTTTTCACTCGCATGCAGACGTCACCGTATGCCGGTGAATCGCTTCAAATTTAGACCTATACTCGGCACTCAGGCCCATTGAGCAGTTAGGGTTCTTTATCGTTCCAGCGCCTACTGTGACACGGGACCTACGTTTTTTAAAGTCATATCCGAAAGACCCGTGACTCTCACTTCTAGTGCCGAGCGCTTGGCGAAGGAACAGTCACTACCTTTGTTTACGTCTAAGGTATGACGAGGCGCCGCGAACGAATATCGAACCCGGGCCTCTCGATCACAAAGCGTACGCTCTAACACTAGGCTACCGTGAGCAGGCTCCACAACTGGACATTTTATAGCTATGGTATGTCGAAACATGGCAGATGGTAAAAACAATGATGGATCCATCCTTAATCACATGCTGACTTCCAATGTACAAGATATTAAGAACTGGATAGAGAATGATGACATCTTTATTAAAGACAAAGGATTACGTAATCCGCTAGATCTTTTGGAAGACCCGGAAATATAAGCAACGACGCCATCATTTATTCCATGTACAGGACTTTTGCGAGGAGCGCCGACTTTTGCAGTTGACGGTTTACTTTAACAAAAAGACAATATACGAAGATCATTGTAGATAAATATATAAAGCAAAATATTCAATTCAACAAAAGTAATGGCTTATTTTAATGCACATTTGAGTCGTCCTTGAAGAAACGACAACCAACCTACCCTCAACTCCTGGCATTTCGCATTTTTTTGCCCCGTATTTAACACCAAACATATGACAACTAGCAAGGTTTTCTTATCCATAATTATTTAGCATCAATTCTGTACCTCCTTACATGACACAGGTTTGCATGTCCAAGTAAATCGTCAACTGTAAAAGTCGATGCTTTTCGAGACAAAAATTTTACAGCAAAAAAAAAAAAAATGCAAAATACGGAAAACACACGCGTCTGGGATGTGGAGCACAAACAATTCCCAATCAATAAGTATATTTCACATGCTGCACAGATCCATCACGCCAGGAAATTTCACGTGACGGAGTGACAAATTTATCTCTTGGACAGATTTTTTATTAACACCCTATCAACTTCTCTATAAATACAGCTGGCCAGTTTGTGTGAATTTTAAGACTGTTACACAGTTTTGTGTCCCCTTTACACAGCAACAGTGTTGATTGTGGATTATTTTCCCTAGCCAATCTTATGCAATTCTCAGGGAAAGACTTGATCAAGTACGACATAGACTTTCTAAGAGATCATTTAGTACTTTGAGAGAGAGAGAGAGATCTTATCCCACCTTTTCAACGCATGGAAACTCAAGAAAAGGTTAGCAAAAAGAAAGTTGATTATGTAGACATTTCTTTTGACTGTCTGTAGCAAATGCCGACTTCCCAATTTATTTCGAGAAATGATCGGTTGTGATGCTTGAAAGAGTGCATGTGAGGTATGGCGACATGTAGATTGTTGATAATGGAAGTTTATTATAAACTTTCAAAAGAGAATAGCAAATTTTTATATTCACAAAAAACGCTAGTTTTATTATTTTTACTATCTATTACACTGATTGTGTTTTTATTTACAGATTTTTTTTTTAATTTTCAGGGATGGGTTAAGGCCTTCAGAGAATATACAACAACTATAAATGGCTTAGAGAGGAAACATCAGGAATTCGAAAGAGGCTACTTGTCATACTACTGGTTGCACCATGATTGCGACATTGGTCTCCAATTTCTTGCCAGTTAGTTGACTTTAACAACATATATCAGTTGATAGTGACAGACACTGAACCCGGTACCTGTGTTCACTACTCAAGACATCATTAGCAATATAAGCACATGCTTGTATGTAGTAATGATTTCCTTACCAGAATGCAGCTTGGATTACCGTATAGATGCAAGACCTGTCCACATTTTACTTAAGACCAAAGCATCCACTGCAGTGCATGGAAAGCATTACCGACAGTCCAAATACATATCTGCAAGATGGGCACCAGAAACAGACAATCCACTGAATCAACGAACATCAAAGGAAAGAAGTACGAACAAGAGGCCCATGGGCCACATCGCTCACCTGAGAAGCTTTGACCATTCTGTTCTTTACCAGATTTCCCGCTTGTAATAAGTAGTATAAGGGGTCTGGATGGGTGGGTCAACTGAGTGCACTTTTGGGGCTGAGGGGATAGGTGGGTTAACAGAGTGCACTTTTTGGGGGGATAGGTGGGTCAACTGAGTGCAGCTCCTGGGGGGGGGATAGGTGGGTCAAGGGAGTGCAGATTAGGGGGTTCTAAGGATAGCCGGGTCAATTCAGTACATATGTTGCATCATCTTTTAGATCTATTGCATCATCTTTATATATCTATTGCATCATCTTTATATATCTATTGCATCATCTTTATATATCTATTGCATCATCTTTTTGATACTTGTTGCATCATCTTTTTAATACTTATTGCATCATCTTTTTTGATACCTGTTGCATCATCTTATTATACCTGTTGCATCATCTTTCAAACTGGATTTCCTCAAAACAATAACAATAACAAATAACAAAAGACCAAAGCAAAAGAACACAGCAA
>NW_026929702.1:0-37500 GCF_032062105.1 Saccostrea cuccullata | reverse complement strand
GTAGGACGGGGCCACAATAAGGAATCCAAATTTTACATAGAAATATATAGAACAAATCTTTAAAAATCTTCTTCTCAAGAACCACTGGGCCAGGAAAGCTGAAACTTATGTGGAAGCATACTTGGGTAGTGTAGATATTAAATTGTTAAAATCATGACCCCTGGGGGTAGGGTGGGACCACAATAAGGAATCCAAATTTTACATAGAAATATATAGAACAAATCTTTAAAAATCTTCTTCTCAAGAACCACGGGGCCAGGAAAGCTGAAACTTATGTGGAAGCCTACTTGGGTAGTGTAGATATTAAAAATTGTTAACATCATGACCCCTGGGGGTAGGACGGGGCCACAATAAGGAATCCAAATTTTACATAGAAATATATAGAACAAATCTTTAAAAATCTTCTTCTCAAGAACCACTGGGCCAGGAAAGCTGAAACTTATGTGGAAGCATACTTGGGTAGTGCAGATATTAAATTGTTAAAATCATGACCCCTGGGGGTAGGGCAGGTGGGGCCACAATAGGGAATCCAAGTTTTACACTGAAATATATACAACATATCTTTAAAAAATCTTCTTCTCAAGAACCACTGGGCCAGGAAAGCTGAAAGTTATGTGGAAGCATCCTGGGGTAGTGTAGATTCTAAGGTTTTTAAATCATAAAAGGAAAGGGGGTAGTGGGGCATGATAGGTATAGCAAGAGGGGGAATCTGGTAAAGAACTGCATCACCCAAGTTACTCAGGTGAGCGATGTGGCCCATGGGCCTCTTGTTTGATAATTAATTCCTTAAAAATCAGTTAACTTCCTGTTTCTTAGCTAATTAGAGCTCATTAATTAGAGTTGAAAATTATTTTTAGTAGATAGCCAAAAACTCCAATATCTCAGCTTTCATTTCATTCCTTTTTTTTCTCAATAATTCACTCATTAATTTTTTTAAAGTTTTGAAATCAATATACTATAGATGAATCTGTACAGAAATTTAGCCTAATTAAAATTCAATAAACTGTTAGGAAGAGTTATCTCCTATTTTTCATCCCTTAAGGACAAGAATGAATTTTTTGGCACTAGCATATGAAAGATAAATAAATATTTGACATTTTCTTCAATTTTCATTTTATTTCATTAACTTTTAATTGTCTTAAAGGTCTTACGCAAGGAAATAGCCAATCAAAATGAACTTAGTCAATTAAAGTTCCATACATATATAGAGACAATTTTTTTCCTTTTTTCATTTTTTGGCATTACAGTATTAAATTTGGACTCATGTACTAGGAAAATCATATCTGTAGCAGAATTATCCCACTGAATTAAAAGGAACTCTTTTTTCAGGTATGCATGATGCAACTTCCTAGATGGTGTGTAGGCTATTTGTCATATGTGAATCCCACATGCATTTCGGGGATAGGTATGAATACTGTAGATTTTCTTTCTTCAAAGCCGCATAAGGCATATTTTTTCAGATCTCAAATTTTTGTTTAAGTATAAATCTTTATTGTCTCTTTCATGAATTTTCTGCTGAGAGTCTAATTAATTGAATAATTTAATTCAAGCTATATAGTAATATACTGAAAGGAAAAAGAAACGCATAATAGCATAAAAGCGAAAAATATTTAAGTATGTGGCCGAAAATTATGAAAATTGATCAGATGTGTATTTTGGTTACTGTGCACTAAAATCACTGGTCAAAATTACTCAACCATGAAATGTATGGTGTCACGTAGGAGAAGTGATAAAAAGCCAAATACACGTGCATGTTGATGATGACAATGTTGTGATCACATTTTGTAGTGCCAAGAGATGCATTAGAGTTATAAACATCGTTTTCCGATATTTGCAGTCAGTATAAATTTCTTGCAATCATGGTATGGCTGACGGAAGTTACATTGGGTCAAGTAATTGAGCTGCATAAGTGAATAAAAAGGCAACGACATGTTGCTGTGCAGTTTGTTTTTAGGTCACCTGAGTAAACTCAGGTGACCTATTGCCATCCGTTTTCGTCCGTCATCGTGCGTCGTGCGACGTCCGTCGTCCGTCGTCCATCGTGTGTTAACATTTGAACATTTTCAGCTTCTTCTCTGCAACCACTCAATCAATTTCAACCAAATTTGGCACAAAGCATCTATGGGTGAAGGGGAACAAAAATTGTGAATTTCATGATCCCTGCCCCCCTGGGGCCTGAGGGGTGGGGCCAAAACCACTAAAATTAATGCAATCTTTAAAAATCTTCTTCTTTACTCCTGGACATCAAGCATTCAAACTGTTTGCATGATTGTAATCAGCATGGAGTCCTCTACCAAAATTGTGAAATTCATGGCCCTGGGGTCAGGGGTTCTAGTGCTAGGGTGGGGCTAAATAAGTATATAGTGAAAATGCATTATTTCTTTGAAAATCTTCTTCTCTGCTCCTGGGTATTAAATAAACCAACTAAGTACATAGTTATGATGAGCAAGAGTGCCTCTATCAAAATTGTGAATTTTATGGCCCCAGGGTCAGAGGTTCTGGTGTTAGGGTGGGGCTCTATTGATTATATAGTAAAAATACACGATTTCTTTGAAAATCTTCTTCTCTGTCCCTGGGTATTAAATAAACCAAGTAAGTAAATAGTTACAATAAGCAAGAGCGCCTCTACCAAAATTGTGAATTTTATGGCCCCAGGGTCAAGGGTTCTGGTGTGGGGGGGGGGCTCTTTTGATTATATAGTGAAATTACATGAATTCTTTGAAAATCTTCTTCTCTGCTCCTAGGTATTAGATAAACTAACTAAGTGCATAGTTATGATGAGCAGGAGTGCCTCTACAAAAATTGTGAATTTTATGACCCCAGCATCAATGGTTCTGGTGGGGGGAGGGGGGGGGGGGGGGACTTTATTGTTTATAAAGTGAAAATACATGAATTCTTTGAAAATCTTCTTCTCTGCTCCTAGGTATTAAATAAATTAACTAAGTACATAGTTATGATAAGCAAGTGTTCCTAAACCAAGATTGTGAATTTTATGGCCCCAGGGTCAAGGGTTCTGGTGTGTGTGTGGGAGGGGCTCTATTGATTATATAGTGAAAATATGTGAATTCCTTGAAAATCTTCTTCTCTGCTCCTAGGTATTATATAAACTAAGTAAGTGCATAGTTATGATGAGCAAGAGTGCCTCAACCAAAATTGTGAATTTAATGGCCCTATCATCAAGGGTTCTGGTGTTGGGGGGGGGGGGCTCTATTGATTATATGGTGAAAATACATGCATTCTTTAAAAAATCTTCTTCTCTGCTCCTAGGTATTAAATTAACTAAGTGCATAGTTATGATGAGCAAGAGTGCCCCTACAAAAACTGTGAATTTTATGGCCCCAGCATCAATGGTTCTGGTGGGGGGGGGGCTTTATTGTTTATAAAGTGAAAATACATGAATTCTTTGAAAATCTTCTTCTCTGCTCCTAGGTATTATATAAACTAAGTAAGTGCATAGTTATGATGAGCAAGAATGCCTCTTCTAAAATTATGAATTTCATTGCCCAGGGTCTGGGGTTCTGGGGGGGGCTTTATTGTTTATAAAGTGAAAATACATGAATTCTTTGAAAATCTTCTTCTCTGCTCCTAGGTATTAAATAAACTAAGTAAGTGCATAGTTATGATGAGCAAGAATGCCTCTTCTAAAATTATGAATTTCATTGCCCCAGGGTCTGGGGTTCTGGGGGGGGGGCTTTATTGTTTATAAAGTGAAAATACATGAATTCTTTGAAAATCTTCTTCTCTGCTCCTAGGTATTATATAAACTAAGTAAGTGCATAGTTATGATGAGCAAGAATGCCTCTTCTAAAATTATGAATTTCATTGCCCCAGAGTATGGGGTTCTGGTGTTAGGGTGGGGCTCTATTGATTATATAGTGAAAATACATTAAATCTTTGAAAGTTTTCTTCTCTGTCTCTGGGTATGAAGCAGATGAACTATCTTTATAGTTATGATGAGCAAGGGCCGTAATCTTGCAGAATTGTGAATTTCAAGGCCCCAGGGTCAGGGGGGGGGGGGAGGGCTCTACTTATATACTGAAAATGAATTGTTTGAAATCTGGTCCTTTGTATTTATAAAACATTTATTTACTTTTTGATAGGCAATTTTAAGGGTGCCTTTTAAAAATTTGCGCAACCTAGGGTCAGGGGTTTATGTCAGAGTGTTAGGGGCACTACTGATTATTGATGAATATTACTGATTAGTTGGAGTGCATTTTTGTTCCCCTACCCTGTGTATGGGTATTCAGTAACCAAGCTAAGCAACTGCTAAGTTTATTGTTATGATGATCAATGGCGCCCTTTCAAAATTGTGAATGCCATATAGCATCTGGCTTAAAACATGAATCAAATTCAATACACTGTAACTGGAAAGTTGTTGCATAATGCTCAGGTGACCTATAAGGCCCGTGGGCCTCTTGTTAACTTTTCAGTTCAAAAAGTTTTTAGCTCACCTGAGCCAAAGGCTCAAGTGAGCTTTTCTGATCACATTTTGTCCGTCGTCCGTCCGTCTGTCTGTCCGTCTGTCCGTCTGTAAACTTTTCACATTTTCGACTTCTTCTCAAGAACCACTAGGCCAATTTTGACCAAACTTGGTACAAAGCATCCTTGGGTAAAGGGGAATTTAAATTGTTAAAATTAAGGGACATATCCCCTCACAAGGGGAGATAATCAAGAAAAGGCAAAAATAGGGTTGGGTCATTAAAAAATCTTCTTCTCAAGAACCACTGGGCCAGTAAAGCTGAATCTTATGTGGAAGCATCTTGGGGTTGTGTAGATTCTAAATTGTTGTAATCATGACCCCCGGGGGAAGGGCGGGGCCACAATGGGGAATCAAAGTTTTACATAGAAATATATAGGAAAAATCTTTGAAAATCTTCTTCTCAAGAACCACTGGGCCAGAAAAGCTGAAACTTATGTGGAAGCATCCTGGTATAATGTAGATTCTAAATTGTTCAAATCATGACCCCCGGGGGAAGGGCGGGCCACAATGGGGAATCAAAGTTTTACATAGAAAGATATAGGAAAAATCTTTGAAAATCTTCTTCTCAAGAACCACTGGGCCAGAAAAGCTGAAACTTATGTGGAAGCATCCTGGTATAATGTAGATTCTAAATTGTTCAAATAATGACCCCCGGGGGAAGGGTGGGGCCACAATGGGGAATCAAAGTTTTACATAGAAATATATAGGAAAAATCTTTGAAAGTCTTCTTCTCAAGAACCACTGGGCCAGAAAAAGTGAAGCTTATGTGGAAGCATTCTGGGGTAGTGTAAATTCTAAATTGTAGGAATCATGACCCCCAGGGGAAGGGCGGGGCCATTATAGGGAATCAAAGTTTCACATAGAAATATATAGGAAAAATCTTTGAAAATCTTCTTCTCAGGAACCACTGGGCCAAAAAAGCTGAAACATATGTGCCATGGAAGGCTCATGGGGTAGTGTAGATTTCAAAATGTCTAAATTATGATCAGTGGGGTAGGGTTGGGATGCATTATGTATAACAAGGGGGAAATCTGGTAAAGAACAGAATGGTCAATGCTTCTCAGGTGAGCGATGTGGCCCATGGGCCTCTTGTTTTGGTTGTCAGAGAGTAACTTAAAAGTTTCCCAATCAACCATGACGGTGACGTTGGCGCGTAGCAACGTCACATTAAGATAAGGCTTTTCATCATGCTACCTCGGTTATTGTCAAGTCATTATCACTGAAACCAATATTTTTACAGCAGGCAATCCTACTCATATTTTCACCCTAATACTGACAGAAACTCTCTGCTCTAATTTGATACGCAAGCTTGGTAACTTTACGTCGATTTTACTCTCACACACGCATCGTATGCGTATTGTTTTTAGCATGTTCACGCTGAGAAAATGTAGCCAGTGTTTGTAGATACTTCCTTACAAACATTCACATGTACCAAATCAGCTAGATTCTGTTAATTCTATCCTAAATCGAAAATACGTGGGATTCATTGGGCGGGGGGATTTGTTAGCTTTGGAATAATACAGCTACTCTCAACACTACTGGACGAAAAAATTGCTGAGAATCCCAAATTTTACTGATAAAGTTTGATAATTACTGATATGGTGCTGTTGTTGCTGATAAATACTGATATTATATAAATATTGCATGTAGTTGAGTGTAACATTGAAAATTTTCACCCCAAGAAAACCATTGTCAACCGAGGCGCAGCCGAGGGGTGAAAATTTTCAATGTTACACTCAACTACATGAAATATTTATTATATTATACTGAATGTTTTATACGTCAAATACATATTACAGTGAAACGTGCGCGCATAAATTCCGTGCAGTCGCTATTTTTTGTAATACCACCCGTCGTCAAGCAATGTTGACTGTTGCTACGCAAGAGGGCGTGGCTTCATTATTCAGCGGGTAGTAGTGTTTTTTATCAAATGTTTCTCGACGAATCAGATTCAAGTAATTTACATGAAAGTATAATATTTACTGTTATTATTACTGTTGTTGCTGATATTTTTTGTTGTTTCTGATAAATACTGATAATTACTGTTGACTTTTACTGTTGAGTCTGATAAATACTGATAAATAGTGTTGAGGTACTGTCGTTGCTGAGAATTGCTGATAATTACTGTTGAGGTACTGTCGATGCTGATATTTACTGATAATTACTGTGGTCATTGTTTTTAACCTGGTAATTGGTTTAAAATAAAACAGAGGGCTATAAAAACCTTCAATTATTACTTTCTTTTACTTGAATTATCATGACAAAATTTTCATATTTCTTTAAATGTTCTGCTTGTGACAAAATTACATGACTGTATGTATGTATGCTGATCTCAATTTCTACTATTATCTTTGTGAAAATTTTGACAATAATCAAATGAATTATTAATGGTATGAATATATAGAAATAGAATTAATAAAAAAAAACTGAAGAAAAAAAAATGGAATTTTACTTTTGCATAAGATCTTCTTGAAAAATAATATGTAAATAAAAAGAAAATTATGCTATCTTATAAAAGATCCATCGTCGCCTTTCCCAACTCCAAGAAAATTATGTAGGGAGATCGGTGATCTTTTTTTTCAATAATAAGAAAAAAGTTCTTAATGGATGGAAAAAAATTGGGATAAAAAAAGTTTCCTGCAGGTTCGAAAAGTTGGATTTGTTCCGTTTTCACTAGGTCAACTGGTCGAGTTTGGACAACATTTTGTTTTTGAAGGCCTTTTTTTCTCGAAAACAATTATATTTATCTTGTTAAATGTTCAGTTTTCTGGTCTCTTTTTGTCGAAATATTTGAAAATTTGCTCGAAAATTAGAATTTTTATCCCTTTTAAAAAGTAACTAAGAGGTGAAAACAGGTTTGAATATGTTCAATCTGTGGGCACTGTGGCAACGCACTTTGAAAAAATTACGCACTTTGAAAAATTTTTTCTAAGTGCGTTAATTTTTGGGACCATGTTAACGCACTTTGAAAAAAAAAAATTTTTTTCAAAGTGCGTTAATATCGACCATATTAACGCACTTTGAAAAAAAAATTCTGCATGGCTTAGTCAATATTCCTACAATCTCAGGTATGATAAATTATCATTTGAACCTGATTTGATACTTTTTGTCCCCCGCTTGAAAAGTGGGGGACATTAATTTGGGTCTATCTGTCCGTCCGTCCGTCTAGCTGTCCGTCCATCCGTCTTTCTGTAACGCTTTCGTTTCCACACGATATCTCGACAACCCTTTGAGCTTTTGCAATGAAATTTAACATAACAGAATCCTTGTGGCCTTAGGAAGACCCCTTTTGAATTTGGGGTCAAAAGGTCAAGATTCAAGGGCGTAAAGAACTACGAAGGATAGTATTATTCTTCCGCCTATCTCTAAGTCAATTCTCAAAAGTTAACATATTGGAATGATTCTCAAAATTTTTATAGATATTCATATGAATTTTCATAAAACTTTACTTATTTGGGATACCAAAGAGAGATAACTCTATAATTTTGGCAAAACTTGTGTTTTTCACTATAGAAATCAACGGAAAACTGAAAATATTTTTAAAACATCTCCCCCCCCGTGAAACAAAAATTCCTTATTTACAGGTAATATGGACTGTCATTTTACAAATTTATGCCAAAGCTTTTTGTGTTTCACGGGAGGGGGGGGGGGGGCATATGTTTATAGACAAAACACGAAAAAAAAAATGCTTATTTTTCACCAATTTTAAAGCTATTTAAAACTAAATAATTGTATTTTATTAATTTATATATGCTTTATTTATTTGCGTAAGACATGAGAAAAGATATTAGATACATGTTATCATATTTATGATTATTTCAAAATATGGCGATTCTTGAAAGTTCATCACTATATACCATCATACGTTGCGAGGGGATAAAACTGTTGTATATTTCTAAAATATCTGTCTAATTCCTTTTGTTTCATGAAAATTTTTTCAAAGTGCGTTAAATGTTTACATGGTGTAAAATTATGATGTACAGTCTTAACGCACTTTGAAAAAATTTTTCAAAGTGCGTTGATTTGGTCCCAAATTCAACGCACTTTGAAAAATTTTTTCAAAGTGCGTTAACCTGGTCCCAAAAATTAACGCACTTTGAAAAAATTTTTCAAAGTGCGTAATTTTTCAAAGTGCGTTGTAACAGGGCACTGATTTTAATTAATAATTTATGTATTTATTCATTTATTTTAATGTTATGTAGACGTTTGTAGATCGTCCAAGAATTAAACTCCTCCACATGTACATATGTACAAGTACACACTGTATGCATGTGCAACCGGCAAATAGGGCGAGCTGATTAAAAATTAGAGGTTAAGAATCCCTAGTGCATAGGTACATGTGTTTAGTTTGTCTCTTAAAATTTAAATACAAAATCATTTTTTATTTAATCAGTTTTGAAATGTCATTATTTTTTTTTATTAGATTTTATGGAATGGGAAATAAGAACTGAAATGAGACTTAATTTAATATGTTACTATTAGTCATATATGATCAAATTGATCGATTTTAATTTTGCATGGTAAAGAGTTGAAAGGAAAACACCTTTAAATTGATTTCAATTGATCAGAAATCGGTGATCGACCTGTGATTTGGCTGTATTGTGTACATGTCTTCAGTCCCGGGGTAGAACGGGGTACAACTTGTATATTCCATGCAAATTGTAGTGGTCAGCGTAACAATGGCCACTAATTACCTATTGTTCTTCGTCTGCGGCTACCGGTTTTATCAATAAACAAACTACCTACACTGTACATGTACTCGCTACTTTGGAACAATCTTAAAGTTTATGGTCGCACGAAAAAAAAAATCCGTAATATTGAATTTGATGACGAATAAAATTGGTAGAAAAAATATTTAGAATAGAACACTTTGGTACTATAATAATAATTATAAAAAAAAAGATATATACATGTACATCATGTACGTTGTACAGACTTATTTTAGTTATTTATTCAATTCTCAAAGATCTACCTTTCTTCAGTATTTAATTTCATTTTTTAGTTTTACGCATATTTCTTCAATCAATCTATCAATCTTTTATTTGAATCTTTTTACCATTTTACATTAGTATACATAGACCATAAAAACATATAAAATGTAGGTGATTTTATACATAACAGTAGGTCTAAAAGGCATGCGTGAATAAGAAACTAAACAAAAAATTTTTGTAGGTTGCTATAAATGCGAAGTAAGGGAATTTAGGCCGGGGAGTATATTTTGTTCATCAGATAAAAGAATATCCCGTTGGAGGTGGTCACATGTATTTTCAATTCTGAATCTCTGCTAACGATGGTTTGGGACCGGTAAATACATGAAATACGTAGACGAGAAATTGACTTCAATTTTTAATTAAAAAAAAAAGTGTGCAAAATATACAATCATATAAATATAAAGAGAAAGATTGTTTAGTGAAGCACTTTTTTGAAATAATATTAGCATTAATTGTACACAATTCAGATGCAGGGAAACTCCACTTCGCTTTATCCGAGAGAAAAAAAACCTTAAATGTATATGGATTTTGAATGTAAGAAACACAGAAACATGACGTTGTGTATCGCACTCATGAATAAATGTTACAATTACTTCAGCTCTGAATTTTGTATGGTTCATTGCAATTGATTCTCTAAAATAATTTTATTCATGCATAATCATAAAAAATTCGATAAGTATAATATCATAACTTGCATGACTTTTAAAACACACAACTAAAGAACAGACCTTGCCCTATCGGCTATCACTTAATTGTAAACAGTATTTCACCCCCTCCTTTTTGTGCTACAATCAAGTAAAATCATATAAATAAACACCAAGTCTGTACTGTTCGTTTATACAAAGGTCTCGGACAAAAATGGAATTAAAAAAAAATTATAATCTCTGCACAAAATTCTAATTTTACAAAAGCGCAATTAACACACTGCTCAACGCGTTATCGGCTACTCGGTTGTTATCGGACACTCGGTGCAAGAATAGCAATGTTTAGAAAATGTAGGTAATTTTAAAATTCATATTACAACGATAAATATGTATTTCAGCAAAAAAAGTTTGTGATCTATGACAGATAATTGATTATACTTTCAGCAGCAGAAAGCACAAACCAAATCACACTCTTTCAAAAGATCTACAACTCTTTCAAATGATATTTTAATTACAAAAATTTCGGAATATGTCATCACATTTTTACTTCTGTAGAATTCAAAATTAGTTTATTCTATCAAACAAACTAATCTGTTTATTCTATGGACAATCAGATACCTTTAGATCAGCAAACTGAGATTAAAAATCCAAATTAAGGGTTAGTAAACAGTATTTTAAAATGTCTCGTTAGTTGAAAACATGTTATCGTCAACACGGTTGATGTTGCCGGATACTTCGGTTGTAAACGGGTGTATGTTGTCGGAAACTCAGGTTAAAAAGTTTCCTTTAGCTTCATAAATGGATTGGAAAAAGTCCATTATAATCTGCCAATTCTTGAAAACAGCAAACGTAATAGTTTGTTTGTTATGAATGTATATAAATAAAATTAATAATTTTAAATTTATAATAGAACTACTCATCTGCTCAATCATTATTCTTGTTTTCCATTCAAGAAAACCTCTTGGAAACCGCTTCAGGCGGTTTCAGACGTAAATATATTATGTTTAAAATTAATCATAACAATTTTGCTTTAATTAGACTTCCAATATACCAGATACGTTATTTAAAAAAAAAAACCAAGTTCAATTTCCCCCATGATACCCGGGGAACTAATTTTTTTTTTGTCCAGTAATGTCAATTAATTATCACGTCACAGTTACACATATAGCAGGTATGGCTTAAGTAGGGGTGTCCCGTATATGAAACAAGTGCCTGTGATTGTGATGTTAGGACTTATATTGCTCCGCAGAAGAACATCTAACATATTTTTTAGAAGCTTAAAATAGAATCACCCAGTTTATAGGACTTTTTTGATACTTGATCATGTGATCTTGTGTAAATCAGACAGCTGTCAACATTAAAGAAAAATTATAATTAATTCTTTTTTTATATATACAATGTAACTTGGCTATTTAATAGATTAAAGAGACTATCCTTTAACAAAAAAGCATGGTCCAGAGAAAAAAAAATTAAAAAAAATAAAATAAAGGAAGCCGACTAGAATTTTATTGTGTTACAAACACTTTAATTTAAAAAAAATATATAACTCATTTTCCAACCGTTAAAAATACGTACTAGTATTTAGGAGCAAGGGGTGCTGGTTGCTTCACTTTAATTCCTCGTATGTTTAACTTTTTCTACAAACAGTTATTTGCGTTTTCAATTACAAAAGGGGGGGGGGATGGGCAGAGATTTTTTGCTTCAGTATAAACATCCAATAGCAATGCAAAATCCATGTCACCCCCCCTCCCTCCATCCGAGCATTTAGCTCTATCTACACATTGAATTTGAGCACACTGTGGGATATGACCATTCATCAGGGGGTTCTTATTCCTTCTTGGTACGTTAAACAACCTCCAATGTTTAAGAGATCCGTGTTTATGATTTTGTAATTTTTTAAAGTCAACCTCTTTTCTCCTCAAAATTTTGAATTCTATGTCATATATTTTGGTCTAACTACCTACTAAGTATTTGGAAATTCATCTAACCACCCTTGAGTTTAAATTCTTTAATTGCTTTACATGTACCAGGTATATACCAAACTTATAAATGTATTCGTGTTTGAAAGCTTGTGAGTTTGATTCACGGCGGCGACTGACCTAAGTCGATAAAAATGGGTAGCAACTGTTCCTTTGCCATGCGCTCAGCACCTTGATTGTATGTTGTTTAACGCCCTCTTGAGAATTTTCCAGTTATATGGAGGCGCCATCATTCGCCGGCGGAGAGCTTCAAAATTTGTCATATTCTCAGCACTCAGGGCCATTGAGCAGTGAGGGATCTTTTTGTGCTAGCGCCTACTGCGACGTCCCAATGTGGGATACAAACCCGCAACGTAAGGATCGACTCCTTATACTTGGTGACTCTAGAACAGACACTTTGACCACTGCGCCACGCGGGCAACCTCGGTACCTTGAAATGAAATTTAAAACTTTAACCATATTTTCGAACAGGTCAAGATCATGCAGATTTCAGTGAGAAATGTCAAAAATGCACTCATTTTTTAAAAGTTATGTATTCTTAAAAGAGGCAAATTGTAGCCAAAAATTAGAATTTCGTGCCAGCAACTTTAAATATTTAGGTTTCATAGGGATTTCTGTCGTTTCTTCGCATTTTTCCCTAATCTATGACAACCTAGCTGTGTTTCCGATAACCAAAACCGAGTTATCCGATAACAAAGTGCATTATTCAACCGTATTTCCGATAACGTACTAAAAGTTAAAATTGGGCAATTTTTGCTCTTTAATTACATATTCGCAAGATTCTGTGGAAGTCTAAATCTTGTGGACAATCATTAACGCAAGGTAAATATAAGGATTTGGAAGAAAAAAGCTATTTACAACAATGCCAATCGGAGAAAAACTTGCAAAATATAACAAATTTGACTTTTAAAGCCTTCCAAAGGCTAACAAATGCTATTAATACTTATACGTATCGAGGCTTTATTTTGTATCCGTATTAATTTCTGTTCACAAAAAGCACAATGAATATTCTCTGTTTCTATTTTAACAGAGTTTGTTTAAAATAATTTACTAACCTCTCAAAAATTGTTATCAACCGAGTGTCCGATAACAACCGAGTAGCCGATAACGCGTTGAGCAGTGTGATTAAGCCGTAACGATATCCCTATGGCAGAATGTACTAATAATTGACCCGATTCTAAAACGAAAGTAGAACTTTTACACGTGGTTGACATGTATGTTCCAGAACAACAAGCACAAAGTGTGCATTAATGGAAAAAGTTAATTCAAGCTATGATTTATTTTATTTTGTTTTTTAACTGACTGACCGCATATAACATGTTTAAGGAGTGGCGCATAATATTAGAAGCCATATGCCCATAGACTTAAAACAGTATACAATGAAAAAAGAATTAGCCTAAAGAAACATGAGAAAGACATGTATATATTTCATTGACTGAAAATCACACTGCATAAGATTTATGTCATGTAGTGTACAATACTTAAGCCTTAACAAATAATTTAAGAGAGAGAGAGAGAAAGCTAGAAAGCGACACAATGATATAAAATTCGCAGGGAGGACATCGGAGATTTACTAGAGCGCGCTGTCTACATAATATATATAAAAAAAATAATTAAAGGTTCTTCAATTTAATTATTTAACCCTGTCACATTCTTCTATAAAATAACAAAGTGTACGCTTAAGACTAGATTTTATGACAAATATTTAATACTGTCTTGTTAAAATGAGAGCTTAATTTAAAAGTAAATGGAAAGGGGGGGGGGGTGTTTTCAACTTAATGTGCTCATGCATTTTCAGTTCTCCACACGGTAAAATAAATTGATATTTACAACCATTGACTGTATCGAAGTATTAAAGATACCTACAAAAAGCTTTTGATGACAGTACACAGACATGTGAGAAAAAATATGAGATGAGATTTTTTTGAACCTTTACGACAAATATTAAACTTTTTAAAAAAGTACTTGGGAAGAAAAACCACGGAAAATACAATAGATTAATTTTCCTCAGATAATGTCATCCACACGGTAAAATAAATTGATATTTAAAAAACATAAACATTTATGAAAGCTTATGTTACAAATTATTGAAAAAATGAAGTATTAAATTAAGATAAGTGAAAAATTCTGGTTGCCATTATTGAAAAAATGGTAACAATTGAAAAATTGAAAATTTAAACAAACATTCAGACAAACCAAAATCCAGTGCATTTGTAACATTGTGATGTAAAATCTACATTTATTTTTAATATTTTAATTTTAGCCCCTAATACCTAACTGCAGGATATACAATTTGAATAAAAAAATTGAATCAACAGGACTAAGGAATCTTTACATATTTTCATATTTATAGAGATGACATGGCCAAAATATTAACAGAAAGGCTGTGCTGAGGTTTCAAATCAGATGAGCTAAAGCCCAAAACAATGGATTTTTCTTAACTCGGGAGGAGTTATCATTGCATATAACTAGACACATTTCCACAAAACATCCATGAATCACTTATAAGATAAAATAAAAAGGAATTAATCTACCTTGCTTCTGTGTGAAAGATTAGGTATTAGGGAAAAAATTAGGACAGTGAGGTCAAGGTAACGGGGAAGTTAATATTAGAAAATTATGACACACTTGATGTGTGTTAGTGTATTTAATTTTATATAATATATTGGAAGGCTTCTTTAAAATTGATATTTTTAAACAGTACATGTATAAGTAAAGTCAAGATGAACAAGATGCGTTTGTGAAACACTACAAGCCCTGCGGCAACAAAGTTACAAAAACTATTTTTAACATATAGGTCAAAGTCAAGGTCACAAGGTCAATGATCTTAATGCTATTTGAAAGAACTATATAAGTGGAGTATGCATACTCTGTATCTCCTATGGCTCAAAAGTTATGGCGAAAGTTTGAAAACAGCTATTTTTAGCATTAAGGTCACAGTCAAGGTCACAAGGTCGATGACTTTGGTGTCATTTGTATATGCTTAATTAGTGAAGTATGCATACCAAATATGAAGTCTCTATATCTCAAGGTTCAAAAGTTATGGCGAAGGTTAAAGTTTTCAACAGACAGACAAACAAACAGATAAATAGACAGGACAAAAACAATATACACCTCAGATCTATCGATCCGGGCGCATAAAAAGTTGACACATTGATACAAGTTGTCATAAATGTACATTAATCCATGTGTTAAGATAAAATACCTTCAACATTTTTGTTAAAACTGATTTAAATGCAAAATTTAAAAATTTAAGGTCAGGTAATACTTTTTGTATAAAGTTGAGTATTTCTCAACAATTTGCATCTGTATATATGTCTACATACAAATACCTAGAATAGTTTCTTTGAAAATGAGATAAATACAAAATAGAATGTTTAAAGCAGTTGTTAACACTCACCAATATGTATCAGTAGATGAAGTTTGATAAAAATACTTTGAATAGTTTCTTTAAAAATGAGGTAAACAAAATATGCATTTGATGGGCAGACTAGGGGACAGAAAAACAGTTATACAGAAACAATACTTTAGGTTTTAAAAATGGCAATAGTCATAGTGCAGCATCAAAATATCATTGCAAAATGCAGAAATAATGGAGTAGGGTTCCTGTAATCTGTTTATGTCAATCACTTATGCTTTGAAAAACTTCCTCATTTTGAAGTTCACCTAAAACAGCTAACAAATCACTGTCACTTGAAACTAACTCACTTTTGTCCACACAAAGTACATTTGATTGGTTGGAATTTATTGCAAGTCGAGAAAAAAATGAAGAAATCTGACTTGGCTGTAACCATTCACATGGAGAGAACTTCCCTCTTCCATCTTCCATCATAGTTCACATTTCCAGAGCAACAGCTGTTGGATTCTCCTTTCTACCACTTTCTTCTCCTTTCTTGAATAACTCGGTCAAGAAGTTCTTCACTTTTTGAGAAAATCTGCTGTATCTCTTTTCTTTCTTCAAAGCCCATCCTAGAACTGGCACATCTACACTGTCTGAAGCCTCGGACTCATGATCAACTCTAGGACGGGTAGCTGCCAACACAGTATCACATTTTTCGGCCCATAGTTTCTTTGCTTTGTCACTAGAAGATTCTGACACTTTTTTAAACACATGATTTCCAATGAGTAGATGCTCATTCAGCTTCTCAAAAGTCTGATATGACTTCAAACATCCATATTCAGGACAAAAGAATAACTTAGAATCTGTTCCTGAAGGTTCAACACCATCATCGTCATTTGCTGAGGTATCAGATTGATCATCACGTGGTTCTGGTTGATTCTCTGGTGCCCTAAGATGAATTTGGCCATGTTCTTCAGTGTGGTTGAAATCACTTAGGATCTTTAAACTGGTAGTAGATTGCGCATGACCTAGTTTCTGAAGACTTTCTGTATCTTTGAAGGACCCCTCTCCAATTTTGTATGCTTTCCATGTTCTTAACCCTGCCGTGGTGAATTCTATATTGGATATAAAGCTTACTCCCTTCCAAGAATGCTTTGTGAGTGTTTGCTTAGTGACATCAACATCAACAACAGCAATGCAGGTTCCCTTGACTCCTGCACCACTCTCAATTGCCTCTTTCATCTGCATAGCTGTACAAATATTATGGCCCTCCGAAGAAAAAATCCTCATCTTTGATCTCATGTGGGCGATTTTTGCATCACAGTAGCTTTTACCACTCTGTGCTTCGCTGTAGTCAAAACGCTTCACAGTTATTCCTGAAAAATTGAGAATACATACAATAGTATTTTTATTTGATGAAAAAAATTTCACTACAGCATACATTTATTTTCAAGGAAGCTTTTTTCAAGAACATTTTTACTTTTGCTTGCATTAATGTTCAAAGAGACGCAACATGACTACCCACCAAAAAGAAATTCAAACTTTATTTTCATTGAAAAAAAAATAAATTCAGAGAAAACATTTTTATGCATGTATTATGAATCCCATAAAAACATATTGTACATGAGGAGAATGAGAAAATCATTCCTGTAAGAAGTATAATTTATGATAATGTAAAGAATCACAATTTTCTAGACAAAGATATCCATTTATTGAAGAAAGAACAAATTCCAATGCAATGAAAGCATCAACATTTTCAGATGCTTACAAGGTATGCATTGTGCATAACTGAAAAAAAGGTTACCTGTTCTTTCTGACAATGATGGTATGGAGAGCCATAACTGCCCACAATGGTAGCATCCGGCATTGTCTGATCTGAGGTAAGCTTCCGTAATGTGTGGCAGCTGTTGTTTAATAGTTACTAATGCATGTTCTAGTAATGAAAGAACAGCAAAGAAGTCCTGCTTCACATAATCCATGATGTGAGTAAAAGTCCTGTGCTACAAAAGAGTAAAATTGTATGAGGCATATGTTCACAAACTGTAAAGTAACTTCATTTCTCATTTACAAAACCCAATCTTTCACATACTATACACATGGAGTATGCATAATACACCAGACAACTAAACTTTAATTAACTATTGATAGATGTATACCCGATAATTTTTACATGTGCACAGTCAAGTGTTCTAATCTTAAACTCCATGGGAATGCAGAACACTTGAGAGGATGCATGTATCAAGTTTAAAACTTGAATGATATTTAATTCTTACAGGTTTGAATGAATTAATTTGAGATATCCATGATATTCAAGAAATAAGTTCCAAGAAAGTGTAGGTGAACTGCATATCATCCATGTATATATATTTATATTAGCTTACCACTAGACTTCCATTTTGTTCCTTGAAAACTGCAACACACACATGCCAGTGTACTCCTTTCTGTCCAAAGAAGTCTTTCATTTTCTCACGGTACATCTGCGGCAAATATTTCATCGCCCAGTCTAAAATCACTAAAACCTGGTTGTTGTTCAGATTATGCAGCACATCTACCCTTCCGTCATCCTGATTCACAGTTCTTATGATGTGTGATCTCCAGTCCTCTACTTGTGTTACAGACATTTCCAGATCTTGTAATAGTACCTCTTGCTCTTCTGATGGAGACTTTATAATGACCTTGCGGATCTCCGTGACAGATTCACCAAATAAGTTACACCTGCTGCAGGTCTTATTATGCTCATGGTCACATGAAACACTAAGATGGCTTGATTTGGGGTCACTAAGTGCATACTGTAAGCAGTGGAAAGCGCATTCATCTTCCCGCTTGATGTGGAGCTTGTAGTCAGTCTTTAAGTACAGTCGAGCATTGAACAGCTTTTCCTTCAGTTCTTTTTTCCATTGCTGAGGCTCATCAAGTTTATCAACTAAGCTAGTCAGACTGTCAAATGCAGAAGATCCATCAACAGCAATGTTATCAAGTCCTTTCAGGCACTTCCGTTTTGATGCACTGCATGCATTTAGGACTTCATATAGAGTGGACTCACTGAGAGGCTCAAAGTTACATGTATTACTGGCGCAGTATGTGTTGTAAAGTTTGATCAAATTTGAATGGATCATAGTCCTAACTACATCAGGAATTACTAAGGTGTCTCCAGAATCTAGCTTTAGGTTCCTTGTAGTGTATGATGAAATCTGGTTGAATGATGGATCACTGAAAAATTCCACTGCATGCTGTAACTTTGCAAAATTGATTCTTTGTCTGTGTTGAGAAGATACTGTTTGCTGAACACCTGATCCAGGACCATTTACAAAAGCATGTCTCCTGGCTTTATCTATCTGATGCTTTGTAACCTCTGGAAACTTTGTCAACAGTTCAGCCTTTGAACATCTATTTACTATTAGAGACAAAAGTTGACATTTCACATCTGCATCCTTGATATTGTGGTACAGTTCACTGACAACACGAAAAAGGTCATGATCATTAGCTTCCGAATTTGGTAATGTCATCTTCTTAAGTATCTCTCCTTGATGAGGAGCAATGGCATCTAGAAGAGCTGTGCAAGTCTCCTGTGCTTTCCTTTTGTAGTATCTAAAAATTAGAAAGATATATTTCATATTTTGTTTAAAATACTCTTTCTTCTGCTGTTAGAAGAGTAAACACATATTGAATATGACATGAAGAAGACCGAAATTATATTTCAGTCCAATTTTAGCATGAGGCCCATGGGTCACTGTATCACCTGAGCATAATTTTGAATAAATATGAAACTAGAGGTCTGAGTTGCTTTCTAAAACTTATGCTCCCTGTATGCAAAACTGCAGATTGAAGATTACTTATTTCTCTGAAGTACTTAATATTGCAAAATGGCTCTTTGACATCAAATTGTTACAGACCCTAAACCGTGCTACTGGGTTTTTCAGAAGTGCTGCAAATCACAAAGCGAACCGTTCCGTGCAAAAGCGTATTGTTTCCGTGCACAAAGCGTGGTTCTCATCCGTTCGCAGCGTAGACAAAGACCGTTCCGTGCAAAAATGCCGTTCTTTGGTTAATTATGCAAACCACGCCCCCAATGATTTTTGAATCGTGTAACAACCAAATAAGTCATTTTGGTTTATTTCTCGCTACGGCGCCTGTGAAAGGAGGACGGAGGTTGTGTCTGCCTGTTTGAAACACCATTATCAAGTATCATGCATATGCGCCTGGGCCTTCAACTGTGAAAATAAGGAAACTACTAGAGAGAAGCAAAATACAACTTTAAAACAACTAGACAGAGTGTGAGACGATTTCTTATTTGCTATAAATTAGATCAACTGGTTGTGTTTGTGGTCAAACGTACAGTACAGGCCAGGAGTTTTTCCCACAAAACACGTAAGTGTGGACCTTTCTTTGAAGTCTTTCATTTTCTTTATATTAGCAAATTAAATCAATTTTCTTTTGAAATATTAGTTTATTTTAACAATCGTAATTTAATTATATAGATATTTAAAATAAAATTATAAGGTGCCCCAAAATTCAATATAATCGTGCTCGTGACTGGGGAAAAAACCCTCTTTTAATGTGTACATGTACACATTAAAAGTTTCATAATCCTATAATTATATTTGACATAAAAATAGGTTCAATAGACTATATACCACTAAGAAAATGTTTTTCATGAATTTATTCCCTGGTTGTCTCTACTTTTGATTTTAATTTTGCTCATTTAAATTATTAAATCTTATCGGATACAAGATCATTTTTGTCGTAAGTATGCATTCTTATGTAATCCATATCAGATGCGTGATTTTACTAATGAATTTTTTTGTAAGAATTATAAAACATATATTAACTGTGTAGAGTAAAAATTTAAAAAAGAACCGTATTAGACTCTCGCATTAATTCCGTTAAGATTTTTACTATAGGCGGTGCAGTTTTACTTACACTGAAAATCTGTAATCATGTAAAATATGGATTAAAATATTACATGCGGTAAACGTGAAGATTTCTACTGAACTGACAGAGATGATACATGTAATCTTACTAATAAAACTGTGATAAACTTTCACGCTGCATATACAAAAATCGCCAGCCGAATTTCTTGCAAATAAAATATGCAAACTGCAGTATAAATATTACTTCATTCTGAAATACATCTCATGAAAAATGAAAAAAAAAATCTTTGAAAAAAATAAAGATATTATAGATTTGTTACACTGTATCCCGATCCCCTTGTAGAAAGCAATTGTGTCGAAGAAGTCTGCAAAATCGTACGTTGTTGTAAATAAAAAAAATAATAATCTACAGGAAACATCATTATTAGTGTCTGAAAAAAGATAATTTACTAAATAAAATGAAATTTAAAAAAAATCAATCCTCTTTCAAGCCATTCGAGTTATGTTTGTTACCCCCCCCCCTCTAGAAGGTGATACTTATGCAACTTTATGACTTTAAATTGTGCTGATAATTTAGGGATAGATGCTTCATTTTTGTCTGAAAAAGGATAATTTAAGAAGTAAATTTATAATCAATATTGTGGTAAAACCTGGAAGATGAATTTACTGGATATCAGTTGAGTGATTACTTGATGTGGTCAGAACTAAATAATTGGAAAGGTGTGTTAAACACGCGCATCCCCCCCCCCCCCCCCCCCGCCCCTCCGGCTGTGACTCAATATTTTATTTAAACAGGTGTGAACTATGAACTGACCATAAGAATGTTTCAAATAACAGGAGAAGTTCTTCTTGCGTAAACGGACTTTCAGGGTCACCTAGCGTCATACCATTTTGATTGACAGGTGATGCACGAGAATTTCATGCGTGCAGCATGCATGTACAGAGAACGGATTATTCATTGAACAATAGTTGTAAAGGGGTTGATTAAATAGAATCATATACTGATTAATTGTGACTTTAGCGATATGTAAATAAACGAAGAATGAGAATAAATACAACTTATTTTTTTTTTTTACAGATAATGTATTAAGGGGTTGAATCTTTCTCTCTATCCCCTCTCTCTCTCATTCACGACATCGATTTTACAGACTACAAGAATAGAATAACTTAATAAAATAAAGAAAACTTATTGAAATAATTACTTAATACACTGAAAGGATTATTGAAAACATAAATACTTGTCTGTGAAAAGAATGTTTTCTGTAACGAGAAAGTGCTCTGAAGTTATTGTATTGATTTCTTGTTTCTGCTGCTGATTTTCGTATTTATTTTGTTTACTGATATTTTTCCTCTGAAGCAAACGTTTGAACGGTAGATCTATTATTTTAAAAATAAAAAACAATGTACGTACATATCTAATTACTAGAAATAAAAATGAAGCAGGAAGAGTCATATCTATTTCTATAGATCAATGAATTAAATATAAGTTACATATGTGCGTAGCGTTATATGTATAGAACAAGTATATACCCGATATATATATTAATTCCTTTTAATTATCTTACAACTTTATTTGAAAGTGAAAAAAATATTTCATTCGAGTTCTATATATATTAATACATATCTATACATAATATCAAAGACATCGGTGGGATGATGTTTTTTCTTCCTTTCATTTTTCCTCAATCACCGCTGTAGTGTAAATTAATGTTTAAATTGAAACCGAGAAATTAATTTGTTAAAAGCGGAAATATAATTATATACGTGCAATAAGTACTTCAAAAGTCATTTGAAATGAATTAATTTTTAGCAGCCAATCAAAAATTAAAACTAAAAGGCTCCGCCCACTTCATTTGCATACCGTTTCCCAAAGCGTACCGTTCACAAAACGAACCGTTCCGTGCAAGAAACGTACCGTCCACAAAGCGTACCGTTCCGTGCACAAAGCGAACCGTTCCGTGCACAAAGCGTACCGTTCCGTGAACAAAGCGAACCGTGTGCACAAAGTAGTACCGTTCACAAAACGAACCGTTCAAATTCCGTGCAGTACCGAACCGTACCGTCCAAGTGGTGTAGTAGCACGGTTTAGGGTCTGTAGAATGCTGGGTTTTTCAGAGGTGCTAAATCATGAATATTTTATGGATCTAAGAGAAGAGAAAAATGCTAAAACATTTTTAGTGCAAATGTAGTTGCTCATTATATATTTTATAAATGAAACGAAGGCGCAGACTAATAAAAAAAATAGACTAAATGATTGAGTAAATATACAGACCAGACACAAATTATGAACTTTTTCTGTCAGTGACCTTGAACTTGCATAATGACTTTGGTACAAAGTCATGACACAACCTCAGGTTATAAGCTATGTTTGTCTGAAGTAGTAGATTCAAGTTTTTCCATAATAAAGATATGTACCAAACATGAATGATACAATTTTTATTTTAGTGACCTTGAATATGTACAGATGACCTTGGGTCAAGTTCATGACACACCCTTAGATCATGAGGAATGTTTGTGTGAAATGAGAACCTACCAAGCTTATCCATAAAAAAGATATGGACTGGACACGAATTATAACAAGAGGCCCAAGGGCCACATCGCTCACATGAGCAATTGGCTAGGAAAAAACACAGATCAGATCAGAACTGAAAGTAAACGGGGGGGGGGGGGGGGGGGGGGTTTGAATTTTACACACACACACACACACACACACATCCCCCCGGGGGTCATGATTTGAACAAACTTGAATCTACACTACCTGAGGATGATTCCCTATAAATATAACGAAGCCTGGCTTTGAAGTACTTGAAAAGAAGATTTTAAAAGGTTTCCCTATATGTTCCTATGTAAAACTTTGATCCGCCATTTTGGCCCCACCCTACCCCCGGGGGTCATGATTTGAACAAACTTGAATCTACACTACCTGAGGATGATTCCACATGAGTTTCATCTTTCCTGGCCCAGTGGTTCTTGAGAAGAAGATTTTTTAAAAATGCCATTAATTTTTCTCTAATTCATAATTATCTCCCCTTGGAAAAGGGCCTGGCCCTTCATTTGAACAAACTTGAATCCCCTTCACCCAAGGATACTTTGTACCAAGTTTGGTTGAAATTGGCCCAGTGGTTCTTGAGAAGATGAAAATGTGAAAAGTTTACGACAACAATAACGACAACGACGACAGACAACGGACAAATTTTGATCAGAAAAGCTCACTTGAGCCTTCGGCTCAGGTGAGCTAAAAATTGTCTTCCAGTGACCTTGAACTTCTCCAAAGGTCATGACACACCCTTATGTCATGGGCATTCTTTGTGTGAAATGAGAACCTACCATGTTTATCAATAAGAAAGATATGGACCGGACACAAATTATGAAATGTTTCCTCCAGTGACCTTGAACTTCCCCAAATGACCTTGGGTCAAGGTCATGACACACCCTTAGGTCATGTTCCTCTGTAAGAAAGATATGGACCGGACATGTTTGCACAGACAGACAGACAAGCTGACTCCTATATACCTCCCCAAAGTTTGTGTGCTGGGGGGGGGGTATAAATATGTTTACCAAATTTCATTTCAGTATGTGCAACCTCTGTGATGAAAATGAACAGGAACTGCAAATAATGAGAACTTCTCTAACTCTTTTTCAAGGGGGGTGTAAAATATATAATTTAGGCCAAAATAAAATTATAGTTTGTTTGGAATTGCCTCCCGCCTCACTGAAATGACCCCTCCTGAAAAAATTTTATTGACCAAAAGTAGGACAATTTTTTTTTTATTTAATCATTTTTTTTTGCCCATTATCTGTATCATATGCACCATACAAAACACTGAAATAAAGTGTCTAATATTTATCTTCAATTAAAAAAAATAAATAATTTCCCTCCCTCCCTCCTGTGTCTGAAACCCTTCAGGCGGCAATTCCAAACAAACAATTTTTTAAGGATGGCCTTAGTATAAAAATACTATACAGTATGCTTTAGTTGTTACACTCAAAACTTTTCAGTAAGTTCCTATTCTAGGCATCTACTTTATAAAAAAAAAGACTTTTATAAATAATGACTTGTCACACTGCAATTGATTTGCAAAATAAGGCAAACATTTATGACGTCAATTTTAGAGCAAATTCTCTGATAATGTCACAATGCATCTAGTTCTAATGGTGAATGGGCTTTATGCAAGACAATCATCTGCATATACAAGGATCCTTACTCATGCAAATTATTTTCAAAAGAAACTCACTGCTTGTGCATGAAAAAAGTAATTAGAATTTTATTACTTGACGTGATTAATTATTCCCCCCTTCGAAGAAGGGAGGGCATATTGCTTTGCTGCTGTCTGTCGGTCGGCCCATTTAGTTTCCGTTCATTTTCTTCACAACCGTTGCACATACTGAAATGAAATTTGGTATACAGGTTTATCAGATGAATATCTAGGTCAAGTTCTGTTTTGGGTACAATAGCGCCATTTTTGACAGATTTATGCCCCTTGGACTTAGAAAAATTCCAATTTGTGGGGTGGGGGGCATAAGTGTTTTACAAACATATCTTGTTTACCTTAGAGTTCGTTCTTTAGTATTCATCAATTCTGTATTGAGTCTTGATCGCAATGGACTAATTTGACCCTGGCTTAGGATGTTAATAGCTGTGTTCACATCAGTCAACTGAATTTCATGAAGGGGTAGGGCTTCCTCTTCCTGACTCCAATTAGAACCTTGACTACAAACTGCACTGCTCTGACTATCACTCTGTTACAAAATTAAACATATATATCATATAATTATTCCTCACTACAATAACAAAGTATATGTATATGAACAAATGATGCAGGTATGGATCCAGGACTTTTTAGCATATCAAACTTGTGGGATGGAGAGAAACCCCCAATCCCTGTTATAGATCTGTGCATGTTAGCCATGTATTTTGAAGACAAAGTTTTAGTTTTGTGATATTTGTTAGACGTGTGAGCTACAGAGCTCATTTGAGTGTGTATGTAGCAATTATGGATTCATATCATGAATACCAAACCTGATCTCTTCAAATGGTTCTCTTTTGTAGGGAGAAGGCTGGGTTTTAATGACATGATATTTATAGTTTTAAAAGATGCCTCTACCTCTTTCAAACATAAATGTATAGTTTCATATTCAAATTTTTTTTATGTTTAGAGCACTGTTTCAAAGAAGAAAATTTAACTTTGAAGATTTTTTCCGCTACAAAGGTTGTAAGCTAAAACTTGATACCCCTATGCATTATGGTAGCTTAATCCTACATGGCAGTGTATCACTCAATATTTCCATTTGTAATTTTTTTTCTCTGTGATAACTCTTTGAAGGTTAGGGGAGTTTATTTCTTGATAATTCTGTCGGAGTGTAAATTAGGCAGGTCGATAGGTCAGGAGCTAAGGGGGCCTAATATGCATGCAAATCCTGTGCGCATCTAACTATGTCTGATGCTAAGGAGGCCAAATATGCATGTAAATCTTGTGCGGCTGCCTTTGTGTTTGACGTCACTGGGCGAGGACTATTGAAATTGGCATGGGAGTCCTTGTGTAATTTAAATTGAGTAGTCTACATTTGTAAAGTCAAAATCTACAATTTTGTTTCACAATGAAATGGAAATATAAGGAATCACTGTCTAGTTAGTATAGTATATCAATGATAGTGGGAAACATGGAATAATTTATGCAAAATTATCAATGTTTCCCACTATCGTTGATGCCCTGGTATACTACACTAACTAGACAATGATTCCTTAAAACAATGAATTTAGAGTATACACACTTCACCTTAAAAAATAATTTTTAAAAACATAAATAAACTGAGTAATGGGCATTAGCAAATTATGATCATCTTGTTTTTCAAAAGACTGAAATATTTTGTTTCTTCCAGGCTTGATTTTCCTTAAACTACTGTCTTTACTTTTTATAGATCAATATAAAATTACAAAAGTTCTTCAGATATCTAGCATTCACATGATATTCAATTTGTTCAACACTTACTTCATATATGGTCTCTGTCCTTCTTGCACGGAGTCGACCACTCCATTCTTCATTATCCTCTGTTTCAGTCTGAGCCTATGAGGGTTTTAGAAATAATGGATATTATAGTAATAAAATCATATTAAAGAATTAACATATTCTCAGAATGACTGTTTTGAAAATAGGTCTAAATATTTTCACTATCAATTAATATTCAACATCAAAATTGTATACATACACCATCAGTACATGTAGACTGCTGGTTTTGGATAGAGGTTGCAATATCTGTCTCATCGTTGCCGTGGTTGTCTTCCATGGGAGCTTCAACCTATTCATGATACATCTTAATTAAAATATAATTAAAATTGGTTATTTCATTAAATTATTTTTAACAGTGAATCAAATCTTTACCCTTTTTTATTAAATAAAAAAGCAATAGAACTATATCTAAATTTTGGGATCTAAAACTTAAATTCGGCATAGACTATTCTACTTATAATTATAAAAACTTTCACTGTAGTGTACAGATTATCAGTAAATCGACTTTAGATAAGTAAAAACTGAATTAAGGTAACTTGTACTTCACCACTAGAACTTTATGCTTCACAAACATTTCATTAAAAAACATCTTTTACCCAAATGTTATGCTATGTTACTTACATGGGCTTTAAATACTGAGAATATTACCCAAGATCAGTAATTCTTTTAAAAAATCTTATTTTTAAGTACCATAATTTTTACTAGTTCTTTTTAGGTATTTCTAAATGTAATTTCAAGTAGTGTGGTTGCTATCACAAGTATGCAACTATGGAAGTACAATGTAGCAATTTATTTCACTCAACAAGGAGGCACATACAAGAAGGCACAGAAAAATACAAGTAATTCGTAGATGTGAAAGAGCTCTTGAAATATATGACTGGACTCATTACCTCTCCAATTGATGAAGGAAGCTTCAAATAATCTCCATGACATTTTCTGCATATTCCTAAAATTAATTATAAAAGATTTATCATTGCTCCTTTTTTTCTTAACAATGCTTAACTTGCAATCAACTTCAATAATTATTTTATTGTTTATTTATATATATGTGTGTGTGTGGTTAAATACATTATGAAGATGTAGCACATAAGAACTACATGTATTAATTTGGGTCTAAAATGCATTTGACATCTAAATAGAAAATATTATCATCAAAACATGAGCTGATCAAATCAATCAATCTGTCTAGTATGTTTACATGCATCATTAGTCTACATGTATACTTTAGTCATTTTAAAAGGATGTATTTTTAAAACTTGTAAACATTCATTTAAATCATATAATAAATACATTTAAACATGATTGTATGGGATTTGAGACCCCTGATATTTGATAATCAAATTATCATATTTATTAATTACCATGATTACTTCAACAAACAATAAAAGGATTTCCATTTAGCATCTTTAGATTTTTATGACCACTGCATCATTAAATCAGAAGATAAAAAAAAGGATTTTACACTGCATTATACATATACTAGCTAATATAGAGACCCCCCCCCGGCCTTGTCTCATGGAAACAGCTTAAAAATTAAGATATTAAACTGTGGGATTTTGATTTTTTTATTTAGATTAAATTATCTAAGGGAATATAAATTAACTTACCAGAACCTAGAGGCACTAAAGTACCAAACTCGGAAACCATCCGCTTAGACATAAGAGAGTTGAAACTCCGATACGGCTTGGCATTTCCCTGGTGGTTAGGATACTGACAAGTGGTCTTGGCGCGCCAATGTACACCAAGAAAGTCTCTGTGATAGGGACATACCGTAAATGTTTCCTCAACAGTGAAAAGTCCCACACGCTTACATATTAGGTCTGCTTCACTGAACACATCAGCCTCTCCTTTCATGCCAGATCGAATCCCATTTTTCAACAGATGCGATACAATACCTCTCTTACAGTCTTTTAATCTAATCAATTTTTTTTCTGATGGATGCAAAGGTGAAAAAGAACAGCAATTTGAAGTATAAACACTGATAGAACATTTTTCAATGGAGGCATCCATTACTGATGCCCTGTTGCATTATGGGAAATGGGAGATAACTCTTACAGTTAAATGTGAGGAAGGGGCTTAACTTTGGAAGCTGTATACTTGTTAGCATGAAGAAAACACATAAAATCAAGAATTCTATATAAAAGCATATACTAAGGTGAAAATATTTTTATCATGGAAAACTATATGCAATAATGTTTTTCTGTGTTTTATTGATACAAAAAGGATGAATTTTAATGATATTATATAGGAATTTAACCAAATCCATCAATATAACTTGAGTGTAAATAACACAAATATACAAAAGAAATGAACTTTTTCTTATTCAAATATTTAAATATGTTTAATTTGAATGAAAATTGAGAAGAAATAAACAGATTCAAAAATTGAAGTGTGTAACCCCTACATGGGACCCTGCCTGACTCTTACACGGAACAGTACTTAAAATAGCCTGAGAAATGATTATTTGTTTTTTTTTTTTTAAAGTATTTTTTAAAATACTTTTTAAAAAAAAAACAAATAATCATTTCTCCGGCTATTTTAATCCATTCCCAGGTTAAAAACAATGACCACAGTAATTATCAGTAAATCTCAGCATCGACAGTACCTCAACAGTAATTATCAGTAATTCTCAGCAACGACAGTACCTCAACAGTATTTATCAGCATTTATCAGACTCCACAGTAAAAGACGACAGTAATTATCATTTATCAGCAACAGCTAAAATTATCAGCAACAACAGTAATAATAACAGTAAATATCAGTAATTATCAGCAAGAACAGCACCGTATCAGTAATTATCAAACATTATCAGTAAAATTTGGGATTCTCAGCACTTTTTTCGTCCAGTAGTGCAACCATTAAGACTACCGTCGGAAGCCTTAAATGATAATCCTTGAGAAAGATAAATGATCTGGTGAACTCGATCAATGTCAAGAAAATCAAGGCTATTACTGATGCGCAAAGGAGATGATGAGAATTTTTATTTTAATTTTGGGGGGTATCGATCGACATATCAATTTCAATAACTCAGGAATTATCTGTCAAAGTCACACAAGATTTCGGTTACTTGTTGTTTAAAGTTGAATTAAAATGTTTGATAACAATACTGGAAAACATATTGGAAATAAAAGTTTTAATTTTATTCAAAAGTTTTTTATGCATTTCTTTTTCCTTTCAGTATATATAGTGAAATTATTTCCTTGTGTGAGACCTAAAACCATATCCAACACCAAAAGAGTCCATATAATTGTATGATGTTACTCTCACTTCTGATTTGACTTTCTTCAGGGATGTGGCAAAGACTGACAGAATCAACTTGCTGAGAAAACGACAAATTAATGTTAATTTGCATACCTGCCTGGGTCAACTGTCCATCATCATTATGGTAAATATCAACATTCAAGTTTCACATCTCATTTACTGACACCAAATGCATATTCATGAATATTAATTGATGAGAATATATTTTAATGTTGAATTCTTTCAAAAACATATTTGTTTCATTTAATTATTATTTCAGACTTTTAGTGAAAGCGGTCTGTTGACATGTCAATATTTACAGAACCAAAAATTTGGGGCCATTCCTAAGCGGAAGAATTATGTTTGACCTTGAAACTAGCAGACTTGATAAGTTGCTAAATTAACACCTTTATTTTGACAAAAAAGGTTGTTTTTATAATGGATTAACATTACCTGAAAACTTGTACATGTATGATAAATATCACAGTAAAAAAATAAAATTTTGTGTTTTTACTCACTAAGCTAAGAATATTTACTTTTGACAATATTGAGTTTTTATGCCCCATGATCGAAAGATCCTGGGGTATATTGTTTTAGTCCTGTCTGTCTGTTTATCTGTCTGTCTGTTGTCAACTTTAACCTAGCCCATAACTATTTAGTGGGTGAGGCTATAGCTTTCATATTTCACAGGTGTATTCCTTGAGACAAGATCTTTCTTTGGGTTCCATCAAATAAATAAAATACCACACTTTAACTTTAGTTTAAAATATATTTTATTCATATATAGAAATGGATTGAACAGCAGGCATAAATGCCTATGATAGTTCTCTCCATAACTTTAACTTTGGCGATCATTTTTGAACAGTTAGAGCTAGCTAGGGCTTTCATACTTCACATGTTTATTTATTGTGACAAGATAAATTGTTTTGGCCTTTTGACCTTGACCTAAGAGTTTGACCCACTTTTTAAAAACTTTAATTTTGGTCATAACTTTTGAACAGTTAGAACCATCAAGGGCTTTCATAATTCACAGGTATATTCCTTGTCATAAGACCATCCTTTGGGTACCAACACTTTTGACCTTGACCTGTATTTGAGAGAATTCAACCCTTGCCATAAGCTGTTATACGGGGTATCAGTGATTCACAAACACATCTTGTTATTACAGTTATCACAATAAATACACAAAATGCTTGTACTTTAAAATAAATATCTTTAAGTTAGTATTAATGTACTGGTATTATTGAATTTCTATAGCATCAGCCAATGGGAGGCCTGCCTGGTATAACTCAAACAGGAGCTGTGGAGATACGAGTCCAGAGATATGTTCCCTATCATTCCATGTTCTTCTCAACATTTCCATACAGACTGGTGCAGATTGGGAGATATTTTCTCTGTCTTCCTCCAAACATTTCCAACTAGACTCATTGATATTTTTGCTTTAATTCTGTGTTCTTCCAAGAATTTCCATAGAGACTGGAGCTGAGCAAATCACCAGAAAAATCTGTGATTGTACTTCATGGATAACTGACAATTTAAATGTACAAGTTATAACTATAGACTTGACATTTTCTGTGATATACCTGTTATAGGTGTATAGTAATTTCATGTTGTATTGTATAATTTATAATTTCTTTGATATTCATGAATTAGGGGTTACTGGGGCTATAGAAATTTCATGTTGTTTTGTATATTTTATAATTTCTATGATATTCATGTATTAGGGGTTACTTACACTGGGGCTATAGAAATTTCATGTTGTTTTGTATATTTTATAATTTCTATGATATTCATGTATTAGAGGTTACTGGGGTCATAGAAATTTCATGTAGTTTTGTATATTTTATAATTTCTATGATATTCATGTATTAGGGGTTACTGAGGTTATAGAAATTTCATGTAGTTGTTTGTGTACTTTATACTTTCTTTGTTATATCATGGGTTATTGTTTTATGGGAATGTTACTGGCATTGTAAAATATTCTTTAATTTCTGTGATATGTTTGGAATTAAATTTGGGGGGTATTTTGAGAATTTTATGAAGGTAAATTATGTATTCTTTATAGGAGTACATGAAATTCTAATACACACAGTAACCCTAGATATCAGATAGAAATTATAAAGTATACAATACTAAATGTAATTCCCTATCCCCATTAATCCCATATAAATGATAGAAACTATAAAGAATACAAAACAATTAACATGAAATTTTAGTACACCTAATAACCCAAGATATATAATAGAAATCATAATTTTTAAAAATTACACTAAATTAAATTTAAATGGGATTTTGGCTGTAGCATCTAATACATCAAATACGTGGCATTTCAATTATATGTCTGGGTTATAAAAAATCTTTAATATGTAGTATTACACACATAACATTTCTGTAATTTATCTGGGGTTAAAGGTTTATTGCAGTATTGTACACATTTGTCAAAATTGATCTAGGTCTATAATTATAAGGGTATGGTAATTTATTGGCCGTATTAACATTTTTCGCATTATGGGGGCTAGTAATAGTTTTGAACTGGGGATTGATTTCGTGTTGCAGGAATTTTTTGTAGTATTGCATGTCATATTGTCTTATATGAATGTGTGTATGGGGTTATGGGATAAATTTATACCATTTACAATTTAGTTTTGTAATTTGTCTAATTTGTGTGTTTGTGGGAGGGGGGGGGGGGGGAAATAGAAATAGAAAAACAATGTTATGGATTTTGATTAACATTGTACATGTATATAATTGTATTGTATTGTGTTTAAAAATGTCGCTTTGTTTCCATGTTACATTTAAATACATTTAAATGCATTTACACATTAATGAATTTTGCAGTCATACATAAATGATCAATGTTTGATCTTTTTTAAGTGAACACTTAATTCAGTAAAAGTAATAGTGATATGTGATTAACCAACTTGTAAGTTTGCATCATTGAAGAGAATTAAGTCTTGTTCAAAGATTGAAACTGGTTTGTAAGTAAAGTTTGCAGAGATTTAAAGTATGCTCAGTCATTATGGGTTCTAATTTGTTAATTAAGTTTGGTAAACAATAATGTCTCTCCGGAACTAAACATCTCAATCATTTTACAATCCATCTGTGAATTAATACATGGATGCTTGGATACATGTGCATTATACATGTGTTCTGTGTGATACAGCTGTATTTCTATGATGTTCTTTAAGCTGTGTATTGAACCAATACTTGCACATATATATGGAGTGCCTATACAGATTAATGCTTTGCATGTATGCTACATCTGACCTAGTATATGATGCAATCTACACTATTTCATAATTACTGGTTTTGTGGCAAGTAAATGAGAACCAGTTTAGCTTTTTGGGTGCATCCACCTTAAGATTTGTTTTCCGCTGTACATTCACCTTAATATTTGTTTTCAGATTTCATGCATTTGTTAGCTTAGTATACTTATATGCTACATGTCATGTATTTATTTGTTTTTTTATTGTAAATAAATGTGTATTTATTTGTTAGTTGTGTACTTTTCTGAATGCATCCATTTAGGTAACTGTACATGCAGTCTGTAAAGAAGCTGCCTGCACGTGGTAAGAGCCTTTTCTCTGGAGTTGTGGAGAAAAGTGTTGACCCTCGCATCGCAGGTTCAAATCCCACATCGGGATATGGAGACTGGTTATTCGGATGATACCATACCTGTATAAACCAAGTTCTATGTTGCAGTTTGTGTTGGAGAGAAAAAGTTCCCTCACTGCTCAATTGCCCCCAGGTGCCAAGATGTATAGATGAAGGATATAGAGATAACGAACAGTGTTCAGTCTCAAAGTCCATAAAACAACACAAAATTGGAGCAGAGCAAACACGGACCTCCGAAACATCAGGGGTGGGATCAAGTGCCAAGAAGGAGTGAGCATCCCCTGCTGACCCGCTGTGTGCTCCTTGTCATGATCTAAATTGTGCAGACCCCCTCCAGCAGTGCTTGTGTATTTATATCAGTGAAAAAATCTTGAAAGGGGAGTTAAACATACATGTAAACTAGAACTTTGTTATCTGGAACAAATTTATATCTTGAATACCATGAAAATGTTGACGTGATGTAGAAGTCTACCAGCAACTTTTTCAAGTATTTTACCCTTAAAAATGATTTTTTAAACCTTTGAATTCAATGTTTTTTCTAATCACCCCATTGAGATAAATTAGTAATGAGGTTTGATATACATGTACACATGTATACATTAATGTTCAGGCATGAAATATTTGAATGGAAATACAAGTCTCAAGAATATGAGTCATTATCAAAAATCGCCAAAATTTTGGTCACAAGCCGATAAAAAAGTATATGAAGTAAAAATTATATAAATTTTCACATCACTATTTAGAATACATTATTCTGTAGTTGGCAGAATATTAATTTTATAGCTGTGTGATATATTTTAAGAAAAAATGCATTGATAATAGCTCAAATTAGCACATTTTGTGATGTCCTACACTCCTTTCCATTGAATTAACAAGTGTTTTATGGCATATGTTGTTCATTTTCTTTTCATTTTTTTCCTTGTATGCCTTAAACTATTCATAATAAATGCCATAAAAACACTAAAATTGTCTTAAATAAGCTCATCTTGTAAATACGAAGACTAAAAGGTGTGTCCCACGAGTTTTTGTCTCTCCTGTTACGCCAATGAAAATCAAGAAAATAGAAATATTTAGAATTAACTTTTCTGGGTTTCATACTTACCATTAGCCTTGGTTACATTTGCATGATACTAGGTTGTTAATGTAATTTTTTTAAATTTGATAAGTTTGAATAAAATGTCCAAAATATAACTACGATTTACGCAGTAGAAAAAAATGACGTCCGTACTGTTACATTGAAATAAAGCTTAAACAATGGAGTGAAACAATTTTAACTTCTTTTACAAAATAACTTAAACATTTTGCTTCAAACCTACTGCATCATCAGCTTGTATGGTAAGCAATAAGGAAAAAAATGACCAAATATAGTGCAATTGTCTACCCTGTTATATGTCCATCCTGTTACGTGTTAATTTGTAACAGTAAAGACAATTTTTGTAACAGGAAAGACTAACATTAAATAAAATGTGGATTTTAGACCTATCTCATCATTAACCAAGAAATTTATTGCATGATTTTTATTCAAATTGAAGTAAGTAACACAAATACACCTTGAGTAAGGATTCATTGTTTCTAATTGTTAATTGAAACATAAAAAATGATTTTGTAACAGGAAAGACATAGCATATTGTAACAGTACGGACAAATTTTGCTTAAATCAGAAAAAAATGTAGACTTTTATTAATTTGTCAGATTTAATATTATTTTCATTTTTAGCTCTTCTGAGCCAAAGGCTCAAAGAGCTAATGCTATGGCCATTTGTGCGGTGTGCGGTGTGCGGTGTGCGGTGTGCGTTAACTTTTTAGAATATGGGCCATAACTTACGAACCCCTTGGCCAATCAGTGTCAAATTTGTCACACGGTATCCTTGGCCCAAGGGCTACCATTTATACTAAAATAAGGGTTGGGACCCTAAAACAAGGGGAGATAATCAGGAAAACAAAACCAAAAGTACTGGTTGCAAAAAAATCTTCTTCTCCAGAACCACCAGGCAGATTTTCACCAAACTTACATACAATGATCAGGATATGTTGAAGATTAAAAATTGTTCAAGGCATGACCCTGGGGCAAAGGGCGTGGTCTCAAGGTCACTTCAAAGTTGACCTAAATTTACAATTAATGAAAATGTCTATATTTTGCTTACTATAAGGACTAGGATCATCAAATCTTGTAAGTAGATGCATCTTAGGACTTCACATCATGTTAACTCAAAAGTAGGTCACGGTGACCTACTTTTTTAATTTTGCGGGCATTTGTTTACAAATTGATTTGAAGGCATATTTAGGACACTTTAAGGCCTATGATCATCAAACTTTGTCAGTTGATGCATCTTGGGTCCTTGAACAACGTCAACTTAAAAGTAGGTCACCGTGACCTACTTTTTGAACTTTATGACTTATCCTTTTTAAAACCTTTCATCCCATTATTTCAGACACTGAGAGGGTTAGAATCATCAAATCTTGTAAGTTGCTGCATCTTGGGACCTTAAAACATATTTAAGTAAAAGTAGGTCATTGTGACCTACTTTTTGAACTTTATGACTTATCCTTTTTAAAACATTTCATCCCATTATTTCAGACACTGAGAGGGTTAGAATCATCAAATCTTGTAAGTTGCTGCATCTTGGGACCTTAAAACATATTTAAGTAAAAGTAGGTCACTGTGACCTACTTTTAGAATTTTGCAGGCATTTGTTTTCAAATTGTTTAAAAGGCATATTTTGATTACCTTCAGACCAATGATCATCAAACTTGGTCAGCTGATGCATCTTGGGACTCTGAAAAATGTCGACCAAAATATAGGTCACTGTGACCTACTTTCGACATTTTATGGCTATATTTCAGTATCTTAGGTATTTATTGGCTTAGAATGATCAAACTTTGTGAGTTGATGCATCTTGGGTTTTCGGAGAGTGACGACCAAAAATTAGGTCACGATGACCTACTTTCAATATTTTATAGCTATATTTATGTATCTCCAGTACTTTTCAGCTTAGAATCATTAAACTTTGTCAGTTGATGCATCTTGGGTTTTCGGGGAATGTCGACCAAAAAGTAGGTCACGGTGACCTACTTTTGACATTAAATGGCTATATTTATGTATTTCTGGTACTTTTCGGTTTAGAATCATCAAACTTTGTTAGTTTATGCCTCTTGGGTTTTCAGAGAATGTCGACCTAAAAGTAGGTCACAGTGACCTACTTTTGAATATCTCAGGTATTTATTGGCTTAGAATTATCAAACTTGGTTAGCAGATGCATCTGAGGCCTCTGATAAATGTCAACCAAAATGTAGGTCACGATGACCTACTTTTGACATTTAATAGCTATATTTAAGTATCTCCAGTACTTATCGGCTTAAAATCATCAAACTTTGTCAGTGTATGCATCTTGGGTTTTCGGAGAATGTTGACCAAAAAGTAGGTCACGATGACCTACTTTTGACATTTTATGGCTATATTTAAGTATCTCCGGTACTTATTGGCTTAGAATCATCAAACTTTGTTAGTTTATGCCTCTTGGGTTTTCAGAGAATGTCGACCAAAAAGTAGGTGACGGTGACATACTTTTGAATATCTCCGGTACTTATTGGCTTAGAATCATCAAACTTTGTCAGTTAATGTATCTTGGGTTTTCCAAGAATGTAGACCAAAAAGTAGGTCAAGGTGACCTACTTTTGAATATCTCAAATACATATTGGCTTAGAATCTTCAATCTTAGTTTGTCTATTATGTATCTTGAGTCCTCAGAAAACTTCAATCTTAAAGTTGGTCACCATGACCTACTCATGGTTTTTTTTTATAGCTTTATTAAAATATCCTAGTCCTAATTGGCTAAGAATCATCAAACTTTTTATCAGATGATGCAGCTTAGGTTTTAGGATACTTAGGGTTAGAGGATTCAAATACAAGTGATAGGTTGTACAATTTATCAGAAGAGCGATTCAAGGCCCTTGGGCCTCTTGTATTACTTTGTAGTAATTATTTTATTTTTTATTCTTTTTTCAACTATGAAAAGATAATTTTTGATATTAAAGGACTTCTAAATATGATTCTGTAACAGGAAAGACGGGCATTGCTATAAAATAAACAATTTTTGAGAACTTTTTTCTTATAAGCACAGTATAATATAAATTCAACATATGATTTTTTATTTATTAATTCAGTTTAACAGGAAGGACACAATAAATTATGGTTCTTAGCTATAGGCAGTATATATTTTTCCATCTCTAAAAAAAAAGTTTCACTCAGGTTAAGGGATTTGATACTGCCCTGTTTAGGTTGGAATTTAGGCCCAATTCCTGAGGGTCATTCGTCTCGTGAGGTTAAACCCAG
>NW_026929701.1:0-38728 GCF_032062105.1 Saccostrea cuccullata | reverse complement strand
TCAATGACTAAACAAATTGCAGAATATGGTGAACTAAAACTACAAACGAAAAGAGTTGTCATTAAAAAGGACAGCCTTGATGATCTGAAAGATAGCATTCCGCCTTCTAAGGTAATATAAAGTTTTCGGTATATTAGTAATCTGTTGAGTTTTATTGATTATTTAAAGCTTTGTTATCATTTTGTACTTGAAATGTTTGGTAAGGTGTGATATATACTGTCAATGAAAATACGAGTATTCAATACGTTAAACAGTTTAAAAAATAAAAAACATATTTTTTTTGCATTCGTTTTCTTTTCTTTTTTAAGTCTTATATGAACAATATATCTGTCTTTCTGTAGGTGCAATTAATGTCTAGACCAAACCTTTGCAATGAAGAAATACGTATATATGTTCTTAAAACATAACTTTGATGAGATTTTAAAACAAGTATCAATATTCATTCAATAATGATTTTGTTTATAAGATAACATAGACTTTATATTTCATACATTATATATTATATACAGAGATAGGAAAAGGATAGGAAATAAAACAAGTTTTTATGCCCATCTTCCTGATACTCGCACTAAAGGTTGCTCTGTTTGATGTAATATTACACTATCTGATTCAAACACAACACCGTTTGAAGTTGAAAAAGGTCATTTATTATCAAATGACAATTTTGTAAAACTATTACAAAAATGAAAATGTAGTTTGATAGATTTACATTTATAAACCTTGCAGTGATACCAATATCACTACATGCAACTTCCAAATAGATCAAAACATTACTGTATAAAATTTTTACATCAAAGGTGGGGTAAGGTAAAAATGCCTTACCTACTGAAAAAAAGAAATATGGAAATTTATTGTCAAATTTTTCACATCAATTAAGAACACTATAAATTTTTAACTATTAGGGAGAGGTGGGAGGGCTGTTCAAAAATAAACTTGTATTTGCATACAAATATGGCGCTGCCACTGATTGTACTCAATCTGATACTGACGCTGTTGCAAAAAACAAGACTGCTCAAAAGTATTAGAGTTATCTCGCTTGGCCCACTTTCAATATACAAGAAATGGGCATAAAATCATTTATGAACATAAATAGCATTTATGCCCATCTTCCTGATACTCGCACTAAAGGTTGCTCTGTTTGATGTAATATTACACTATCTGATTCAAACACAACACCGTTTGAAGTTGAAAAAGGTCATTTATTATCAAATGACAATTTTGTAAAACTATTACAAAAATGAAAATGTAGTTTGATAGATTTACATTTATAAACCTTGCAGTGATACCAATATCACTACATGCAACTTCCAAATAGATCAAAACATTACTGTATAAAATTTTTACATCAAAGGTGGGGTAAGGTAAAAATGCCACTTACTGCCAATGACAGGCAGATCTGAACTGTCATCAGCAGTAATCCCCACCCAACCTAAGTGCGAGTCTTAATCTTACTACAATAAAAGTATCCCTAAAATTCATACAAACTGGATTCAAACAATGAAAAATAACACATTACCAACATACAAAGAAACTATGTCAACTCTTGTAAATCAATACCATATTTTTATGCATTGTACACAAACTTTGTTAGATACATAATTAACTCAAAACTTTACTACTTCTTGATACAACCAGATGCTCCTGTCATCATGGTTGAAAATGTTTTTTCTAAGCCAATGTCCTCTTTCCTGAAACGGATAATGTGTCAAACTTGTTCACATATTTTGACAATTGTCCAAACCCTCATATTCTCTATTACTGGTTTGATATTTATTTTACAATCAGATGCTCTTGTCACCATGATTGGGAATAATTTGTGACACCAGTAATTAACACACTTGATAGACATCAACAAAATAAATTACTCACTAGTTTATATAGGAACTCAACTCAGAGTAGATTTGAAATGTCATGAATTATAATCTGACCAGATGCTCTTGTCACCATGGTCGGGTATAATTTTGTGGCACCAGTAATTAAAACATTTGATTGCAATCAACCAAACAAGTTCACAAATTACTCATTATTTTATAGGAACTCAACTCAGAGTAGATTTGAAATGTCATGAATTACAATCTGACCAGATGCTCTTGTCACCATGGTCGGGTATCATTTTGTGACACCAGTAATTAAAACACTTGATTGCAATCAACCAAACAAGTTAACAAATTACTCATTATTTTATAGGAACTCAATTCAGAGTAGATTTGAAATGACATGAATTACAATCTGACCAGATGCTCTTGTCACCATGGTCATAACTCATTACCTCAACCTCACATCATGAGCAGTCAAAGGTTTACAAAGGGGATTCGAATGTACTTTTTGAAAGCGTCTGATGACCTCCGCCCCATTGCTTTAATTTTTTGCTTTAGAACTCCATTGGAAAAAGCCGTTGTGGCTGCTCTGATTCTAAAGCTGTGACCTTTATATCATTTACAATCTACCCCACACAAATTTAATGACAAACATAACTGATCTGTACAATATTTCCGTGACACCGGTGACCCATCCATGAAAGTAAAAAGAGGACCAGAAGTTGGTTTTTATAATTGAAAATATGTCCATAGGGCCTGAACAGGACATATTGTGTTATCTTTGCTGTCATTTTTCACATGCAAAGTGTAAGATTGACCTTTACCATGTTTGAAAGTTTTCATAGTCAACTCCAACCCTATTGGGCAGTCTGAAGTATTTTCTAAAAAAAAATGTACAGATTGTACTGTCCATAAATGACAATATCTGTCTTTTGAAGATGTAAATTTTACAATCCTAACAAAACAGTGAAAATGTCATTAAATACACATAAGTACCTGTACAAAATATAAACTTGTTGTACATTGTAAAGAAGCTATCAGCTGTTTAAGAATGATTGGTGTTATAGGTAACCCAAGGTCCACTAAGCTTGTCTTTTTCTTGTAACCTTGTAATCATTTTTTCACTAAAAGTTGGGCCTTTCATATTCCTCATCTTATGTTGAATACTTAATGCTGAAACATAGGTTGCCAGTAACAATAAGCTATAAACAAAATGATATCTTAAGCTTCTGCTTTTGCTGGTACACCTTTAGTTAGCAAAGCAAAATGATGACACCAAACAATGGTAATATTCAATTGCCCTTTGATAAGTATTATGAGTTGATGATGCTATTTCCTGATTTATAAAAAATTTAATAACAATACATCGATTTTCTAACTGATCTGCCCAAAGCTGAACTGCAAGTACACTGGGAAATAACTCCTTTTATTGTAATATGATAAGTTTTCCAGGTTTTAGGCCATATACCACTAAAATACTGATTTCGTAAATAAACACTGAAACCAATGTTACTTGCATCCATATAAAACTGTAATGAGTCAGAATTGTCCCATTGCTCTGACAAAAACAGTGACTTGCCATTGAAATGCTCTAAAAACAAACCCCAAACATTCAAATCCGCTAGAGCTTCCTTACTCAATTTCCTATGATGAAAAGGTTGAACTGAACAGGCGAAGTTTAACACACCTATTACAGACTGTAACTCTAGTAATATTATAGATTTTTTAGACTTGTGAATTTGTGAAGGTGTCTAGCTTTAGTTAACTTGTCTTGTGGTAAACATGACTCCATCAAAATAGAATCCAACTCAATACCCAAAAATATAAGCGAAGTGTATGGAAGGACAGTTTTTAACTCGTTAATTGAAATACCAATATCCTTGAACAAAAACATGACTAGTCTCCCATGTAAGCCTAACTTGTTTTCACAAACCCAATGTACTGCAGTACCCAATTCTTCAAATAACTGACACGAAAAACTAAGTCACATAGGGAGAGTTTTGTCAAAATAGTATTCTATATCTAAAGTAAAACCCAAAAATTCCCAATCTGAACAATGTATATATTGGAATGATTTTATATGCATTCTGAATATCCAATTTAAAGAACCCACAATCTTTCCCATATATGCCTATTAAACCTACTGCATTTTTTGTTTGCTTTTTGGGCTTGATTTCACACTCCCTTTCTAAGTTTTCTCTGATTTCAAAGCCTTTATAATTATTCTTATTTTTGATTCCTAACAAATTTCCCCAGATTTTGCTTTTTATCTTAGAATCTACACCGAGACGCAATGGCCTAATGATACTGGGATTCTTACCCCCTACGTTAGGTGATAACTCCTTAGATGCTGTTTGTTAATTAGAACCTGAATTACTTGGTAAAATTGCCATCTTCTAATTGGCTTGAATGATTGTTGCTTGCTGGGGTGTCACTTGCGACTTCCTCTTGTAAATTGACTGACTTTGTTACCACCCCCATAGTCTGTAGGCCTATTACCAGTACTCATCTCTGTAAAAGGATGTTAGCATGTATGCCTAATTTATACAAATCATGTCAAGAATTCAACCTATCTATGACTGATAAAATTATCAGCTTTTGATTAATGTTGCAAAAATATTGTTGATTTACTCATCCAAATCTTAGCCCATATCAGGCAATAGGATAAAATTACCCATTAGACCTGACTCTAGGGTAATTCTTTATACAAAATATTGTTTATATCTTAAGGCGATTCCACCCTCACAATTTTATAGGTTCAAAGTATAAAAACTGCATTTATTTTCATTACATATACTTTAAACTTTCTAATTATTGCAGGAAATATATAGGTCACCATATTATTTAAGATGCAAAACATAAATATACAGAAGTGTATGTCAACATAACAAAAATTGCACATTTTTTATAGACAGTATTATGAAAAATAAGTAAAACTGGCTAAAATGCATAATTCTGATGCTGAGTGTTGCTAAATACTTCCTACTTAAAAGATACTTTTGAATTGTGAATATCAGATAAACTATTTTACAATATAGTAAATGCCAGAATGAAGAGACCCTAGAAGGAGTTATTGCCCTTGTCAACAATTTTTAAACAAAAAGGTATTATTGTTTAAATTTAGAAAATATGCATTTTAAAAATTCTTTAACTTTACAATATTTATCATTACACTTATTGTAAAGCATTGTTCCAAGAGATATTGTTCTATTTAGGTATGAATTTAAATTAATTACAGTTTTTGCAAAAACCTATGACATTATAGGAGGGTGGAATTACTTTAAAACAATCTGTATAATTAAAGTGCACTAGTGAAATAGAGCTACACAATGTATCAAGAAACCATTGCAATATCACTAATTAATTCACTATCCCTAGTGAAGCATTGCGATAGAATTATCGCATTTATAACTTGATAGAATTATCAAGATTCAGCACTGATCAAGACGTGATAAAATTATCACTAACTGCGATAGAATTATCGCATTTATAACTTGATAGAATTATCAATATTCAGCACTAATGAAGACGTGATAAAATTATCACTAATTGCGATAGAATTATCGGATTTATGACTTGATAGAATTATCAAGATTCAGCACTATTGAAGAAGTGATAAAATTATCACTAACTGCGATAGAATTATCGCATTTATGACTTGATAGAATTATCAAGATTCAGTACTATTGAAGACGTGATAAAATTATCACTAACTGCGATAGAATTATCGCATTTATAACTTGATAGAATTATCAAGATTCAGCACTGATCAAGACGTGATAAAATTATCACTTATTGTAAAGCATAGCGATAGAATTATCGCATTTGTAACTTCATAAAATTAACAAGATTCAGCAATAATGAAGACGTGATAAAATTATCACTAACTGCGATAGAATTATCGCATTTATGACTTGATAGAATTATCAAGATTCCGCACTGATCAAGGCGTGATAAAATTGTCACGTATTGTAAAGCATAGCGATAGAATTATCGCATTTGTAACTTGATAAAATTATCAAGAATCAGTAATACATTAAAATACCACTAATTGTTCAGTAATGTGCAAAATTACTACTCATACTTGAACATGTGGCAAATTATCACGGGCTCTTCTGCAACACCTGCAGAAGAAAAAGTTTCCAGACTTACTGTTCTAAGCAAAAATAAATGCTTGATCACAAGGGTCCCTTGCTGTATTTCCCACTCTTGGACTGGCTCTCTACAATGCATCTAATATGTGATTAAATAAAAATCTGCTGAAAGTAAAACATTGTGTCATATATGCATGAAAAGCTATATATACATGTATTGCCTGTTTCTGAATTTAAATTGCAAATTAACCATAATTGTTATATGGCTAAATGACATACAAACTATTTATCTAGCTATCGCTTGTACTATGAATCACAACACCCCTGATTGCCCTGTAATATTTACATTGCCAATATGGTTCATGTGTACACCGTCACATAAGTTATTCTCTACAGAGTTCTTCAAGCCCTTTAACTTCCAGTACACAACCTGCCTTCTGTTTTTAACGTCTTCTTTTAAAAGTTGATTTGCAAAGACTATTTACTTATTATATAAAACAACTCGGCAATATCTGGTGGAATATCTAGGTAACAACTGACACACATATATCTATAGTGTATTTAAACGATACCGGTTTAAAAACAAGTCACATCACACATGTCGCCATTATTTTTGACACAATTTCCCTTACCGAGTCCTCATCAGCCTGCGGCTGATCGATATATTTTCCCGCAATATGTAAAATTAGCTTCTGTGGTCGGTTCCTTTGAATCTCCTCTTCTAGCACTCTAATGTCCATACTTCGGCCTATTCTGCCCCCACTAATCCCAATGACCGAAATCGCTACATTTTGTACATTAAATATAATTGTTAGCATGTTGTCTCTTTTTCCTCGCATAATGATATAAGCGTCGAATGTGTGAGTCAAATATTAATACAGACATCTTGATGAAGGAAGAACACAGTACAAAACAATGATCGTTGGGACAACACAGGTCACGAATGATGGAAAATCTGAACGCACGTAGGCCTTCCACGTGTGCCAGGACCGAATTTCAAGTCTCGTCTTTTAACACTTACAGATGTGCTGAATTCCTTGGAAATCCAAAAGATCACACCACCAGAAGTCCATCAAATGTATTAATTGTGCACTGGAACGCTGTAAGCCAACTTGCTTGTTCAAAAATAAACTTGTATTTCCATACAAATATGGCGCTGCCACTGATTGTACTCAATCTGATACTGACGCTGTTGCAAAAAACAAGACTGCTCAAAAGTATTAGAGTTATTTCGCTTGGCCCACTTTCAATATACAAGAAATGGGCATAAAATCATTTATGAACATAAATAGCATATATAGACTTATTTTCTACGTAGAATACTACATGTAGGCTTACTCCTTCAAAGCAACTTCATCAAACCTCTGATGTTTTTAGAGGCCCGTGTTTGCCTTGCTCCCGATTTTTATATATTTAATGGACTTTTGAGCTTGGTTACTATTCGTTATCTTTTTTTATTCCTTGCCTGTTTGTATAGATTTTTTAGCTTGCTTGGTTCCTATGTTTAATCTTCAGCCGCACCATTCTCTCAATTTAGACGATGCTGTTTGTTTACACATTATCCACCTGGTAAAAATATAATTCTTACTTTCGAATATATTAGATAATAAGTTGATGTTTAATAAAGAGGTCAAACTGCACTTATATCCCCCCAAAAATAATTGTTACTCAAAAATATCTTTTCTTTTAGGTCTTCCTTGTGTATATTGATTACAACGAAGGAAATGTGATCATAGATAAATCAGAAAGTGGTACAAGGCGACAAACAGTGAAATACTTGATGAAAACCAATGGTAATATGATTAACTGCTCGGCACATCCCACTTTTGCCATAAAGTATTTTATCTATATACCAATTGATCTAAGCAAATATATTTATAATGAAAATCTAGGGAAAATTTAATTCATGGAAGAATTTGAAAAACCTTTATTGTTTTCTTTCTTTTAGTTCTTGTATTTATTGTGTATTGCCTGGAAAAAACTTCTGAGAATTTGGAGGAGTTGTATGCACAGAAATTGACTACCATCAAGACTGATCCATTACTGGTAGATCTCAGCAAGAGGGATAGGGTCTTCAGTATTTATAAGACCTTCAGCAAAAAGCAGATGAAAGTTATCATCCATGGTATTAACGAATTTACCAAACAATCTATTTGATTTCTATATTTAACATTCATATGTTGTGTTTGAGTGTGCTTGAATATATGTGTGTGTTTAGTCTTGGGTATAAGCATGTTCAACTAAGGTTAATAAGCATATTTTGTATTTGTGCACTGATTTACTATATATTTATATTTTTATGCTAAATAATTTTTTCTCGCGAGCTTATTAATTAAAGGATTCGCAGTCGAGAGTTATATAAAAAATAAACTTCTCTAAGACTTGCAATAAGCATGTTCAGAGCAAATTGTGCACATACGCTACTGAATACATGTATACGCGAACTATTTTCAAAAGCGCGGGTTTTTCGAAAGGATAATGTAGGCCTATTGAATTTTCCGTCGATGCTTTGTGAGCTATATTTTCTGCTCTATTTTAGCAAATAAATAGACTAGAAAATTAAAGTTTGAAGAATTATATGTGGTATGCATGAAGTCGTCGGACAATGTGTACATATCTATCATATTTTGTATTGCATAAACACGTGTATATATATAGTTTTTGCACCTCTGACCAGTTTGTTTGAAATGTACATATGTTATTAATGTACCCCATGTACCAATATTTTGGTTTTGGCGAAAATAGTGAACTGAATTGAACATGTGTCTAGTTACATGTATCGATAAAACTACAGCACTGTTAAGCAGCGAAAATTAATTAACTTGTAATTAACCAGATTGTTAGATATTAAAAGCAATCTTTTACTTGTAAGCAATCTTAAACTTGTTTATCTTTGAATTGAAATTTTTATGGAGAAGCCTACACATGAAGTTCCTTCAGGAATTGAACGTTTTAAAAGGTTAAATTTAAAAATATTTTCCTATTTAGAAATACGAATTTATAATGATTTATGCATATGCTAATGAGGTTTGTTAGAATTATAATGATGTAAATATTCTCAAGATTATTCTTTTACTTGTAATACATGTACTTGTAATGCTGAATTTTTTTCAATATATTAAGTACTTAAGGAGGCTAGGGGGTGGCAGCCATTTTTAGACTATTTCAATCTCCTTTAAAAGGAGAGCTCCATATAAAGATATACAAAAATGATCAAATTTTAAAACTAAAATGTATGAATTTTTTCTTTGCCAAATGATAGTTGACAGCTAAAGATACCGTATCTAAAAAAATAAGTTAAATCTGGTGGTTAATTTGGGATTAATTTGTTGACCCACCAGCCTCCTTAAATAAAAAGTTAAATGTTGAAAGCGTTTAAAGAAAAGGGTTTGAAAATACAGTTTAACTTCGATAATCCTTAATGCAATTAAAATAAGTATTTCTCCTTTTTAATATAATTTTGAACAAAATATCACGATTGTTAAAATTTTTTGTGTATATAAAGTTCAAAACTAACTGTTTTCTTTGATAACAGGAAATAAACAATATAATTCCATTTGCTTGTTATTTTTTAAGGTACTCTGATCCTCAGCTAGGAAGGATAACTCTTTAATTTATAATTAAATTCAAAAGGTCTCAAAATGAAGCTTGAAAATTAATTCTTTTCATGCAATAAATTTCAATTTATGCTCTCAATGTGCTTCAATGTTCTATGACGTTTTAAGAGAGATTTTATAAAAAGTCGAAATTTTACATAAAATATTATAAAATTACATATTTAAGGACTGGGGGTTCATTTTCATCTAACCATAGCTACCAATGTTAACGATATGAAATAAGTAATTTGTTGTGTTTTGCAATGATAGGAAAACCTTTATACACTTAGCCTAGTAAAATGATCGAAGAAAATAGAAGAAATTAATGTAACTTGTATGTATAAAAATTGTGCAAATTCTTCAAAAGCCTGGATAACTATGCCTTTAATTTCTAAAATGTTGTTGTTGATGATATTTGAACAGCAAAATGTATAGTAGGTTTTTAATTCGCATTTCCTGAAAAATTATTTGAGATTTACTAATTTTGAAGTTGAAGCCTCGCGAATATATATACCATTTCAACTTGTTAGATGAAGCCAATATTAAATCACACTATATATATATATATATATATATATATATATATTAAATCACACTATATATATATATATATATATATATATATATATATATATATATATATATATATATATATATATATATATATATATATATATATATATATATATATATATATTATATATATATATATATATATATATATATATATATATATATATATATATATATATATATATATATATATATATATATATATACTCTATATATATACTCCATATATTTTATTTCCAAATCCTGCATTGTGCTCCCAATTATTACACAAAATCATTTATTCTAATATCCCAATAAACTTACAAATCTTACATGATGACATAAGAGCATGCTTAGCCACTCCTTATTAACTTAAAACCGTGCAATTTTGTTTTGCTTGCGTGATTCATCACTGCATACTGTGGTGCACGAGGAAAGAAGTTGTTTTGTTTATATATGGAGATGCAACCACTTGCCTGTAGAGAGATGCAAATTTTGTCTTATATACGGCACTTATCGCCATTGAGCAGTGAGAAATCTTTTTCGTGCCAGAATCTACTGCGACACTAGACTTCAGTTTATACGGTCTCATCCGAAGGACCAAACTCCATGTCCCACATTGGGATTCGAACCCGCGAAGGATCAACTCCTTACTTAGCGTCTCAAGAGCAGACGATCTTTCCACTGCGCAGCGCGTAGCGAAAACCGAAGAAACCTTTCTTTTCATTTTTCAATAGAATATACACAAAAATACCATTGAACGCGTTATTCATATCTTATGGACATGTTGGACATCTTTTCAGTTTCCTAAAAGAAAATCAGTTAAGTCAAATATACTGAAAGGAAAAAGAAACGCATTGTAAACTTTTGAATTAAATTAAAACTATTACTAGTATTTCGAATACGTTTGTCATTATTGTTAACACACATTTTTATTCCTCTTTAATTAACAAGTCACCAAAATCTTGGACTTTGACTGATAATAGTTATAGTAATTAATATGTCGATACCCCGCGAAAATTAAATAAAAAATCTTATCCTCACCCTTGCGCATTAGTAACAGTTTTCAGATCTCCTGTGCATTGAGTTCGCCAAAGCATTTATCTTTCGCATAGGATTATTAATTATTATCATTAATCAACCCTTCAGACGGTTGTCTTAATGGTTGAAAGTAGCTGTAACATTCTAAAGCCAACAAATCTCCCCGCCCAATGAATCCCACGAATTTTCGATTAAGGATAGAATTTACAGAACCCAGCTGGTTTGATACACGTGAATCTTTGTAAGAAAGTCTCAACAAACACTTGCTACATTTTCCCAGTGTGAATGTGCTAAATACATTACGCATGCGACGCTTACGTACGCATGTGAGAGTAAAATCGACGTTAAAGTTGCCAAGCTCACGGACCAAATTAGCCAAATTAGAGCGGAAAGATTCTGTCAATTTTTGGGTGAAAAATGAGTATGATTGTCTGCTGAATAAATATCGGTTTCAGTGAAAATGCCTTGGCGATAACCGAGCTCTAGATGGCATGGTGAAAAGCCCTATCTTGATGTGACGTTGTTACGCCCTAACGTCACCGTCATGATGAGTTGGAAACTTCTTAAGTTATTGTCTGACAACCAAAAAAAAATTTTTTTTGAAAAGTTAAAAACAAACAAGAAATTTATACTGACTGCAAATATGGAAAAACGATGTGTATAACTCTAATGCATCGTTTAGCATTACACAATATGATCACAAAATTTTCATCATCAATTTGCGCGTGTTTTTAGCATTTTATCACTTTCCCTACGTGACGCTATACATTTCATGATCGAGTCATTTTGAACAGCGATTTAAGTGTTAATTAAGTAACCTAAATGCACATCAGACCAATTTTCGGCCACATTGTCAAAAAAGTTCTCATATTTTGTTCTAATGCGTTTCTTTTTCCATTCAGTATAAAATATACGACAAAATCCACTCAAAAGATTTAAGAAGAAAATTTGAAATATTTTTTTAATGGCGGATTCAGACACAGGGACAAATGGATGGACAGATTCAGATGAAAGTTATAGTCCCCTGTGGTTTCATCTGGACTAATAAACAAAGACAGTACAGTGTAAGTTAACCGGAAAAAGGTCCTTAAGCTGAAAAAAGCTCTAGTCATTCATTCGCATTTCATATTTTGATTACTCTCTAAGACTTACATTGTACGGAAGAAGGTAAGGATGTATCAATGATAAAAATAAATAAATGATATTGAAAAATAAAACACTTTACACATATATGTCGATCCTCATCTATCTTATTTAGAGTAGTAATTGTATCATAATGATTTTTAAAAAAGGTTTTTTTATGGGCAGCGGAAAGGGCAAAAATTACAACAATAAGAAAACAACCAATTATACCATTTCAATGACCATAAAAACTTAACAAATGATATACAATGCTTATCAACAGACCTTTTCGCAGAACAAGTATACATTAAAGCAAAACCAACGAACAAGTACGTAACAAACATACATGAATGCAAAACCAACGACCATCTTTGCAGTACAAACGTACATAAAAACACGACAAACGAAAAAAACTTAACCAACGTGCACGCGGTAAATCTAGTCTTCCCGACTCCCGGCTCCCGACGGTCCCGTTTTCCTTTCTTTTCTTTTTTTTTTTCTTGCCGATTTCTTTTTTGTCTTCTCTAGGCAAATTTCTAGGTTAAAAAAATTCATTAATGTATAAAAACTTTAACAAAGAACTTTATTCGGTAATAACCGATATTTGCCCCCCAAACCAAACTTTGATGGAGAAATATTTAATTATGTTCTTAAAAAGGGGGGTATATGCTGACTTCAGCGCACTGAATATTTTCATAAGAAATGACGTCATATGTACGAAATGACGTCACAAACATGACGTAAATTTCAGTTTTTTATGAATTCTTCAGAAAAATGTACATATTTCGTCGATATTTTGAGTAAAAGTCACCGAGCGCATGTGTGTTCATGCTCAACATTTTGATATAATGTGTAGAATGATAATATCAATGAAATATGTCAATGTTGTTCCTGAACAAACTTGCGCTCTTAAAATTTTAAAGCTAATATTGTTGAAATTTTGTTCATTTTGTCCTCTTTCTGAAAAAGGATATAAAATCGGACTAGTTTGTGACGTCATAAAAACAAAAATTGTGAATAAACTACTTTGAAACAATAATATGTTCTGTTAATTTATATTTCTCATACAATTTATTGAATTCAGCACATTTCAGGAAGTTTTCAAAATTTGGCTTTTGTGGGGGGCAAATATATGCAATATACCGCATATATTTCTTTGCGTATTTATTACTGAATCAGCAGTATCATCTGCCAAAAGCGGTAAATCTAGTACTCAGCTATAAATGCGAAAACCACTGAAAAAAGGACACAAATGTTTTCGTAGAATCGCGATTAAAAACAACAAACTGAGGTACAGTTTATATTTTTTAATAAATGAAAACCCTCATTTACATGCTAGATAATTTGTATGCACAGAAATTCCCCCACACATTTTTTTTTGTATAGAACTCTTTACCACATTATGTTTATGTTATACAACATGGACGTGGTTCTACCTCAGTCCCCCCTTAAATTTTTTACTTTTTGGGGGGTTAATTCATCTTAAAATGAAAGAAAAGAATTTACATAAAATGTAGAAAAATATCTCATTCTCCTGAAGGCCGTTTCGTCAATTTTTGTTGTTCTTGTTACATAAGTTGGTTTTCCCCAATTCTTTAAATATTACAAGAATCTATTATGATAACTTTACATTACAGTGGCATATCATATGACAGGTACGTAGCAACAATTCCCAATTTTAAGAGTAAGGTCAAAAAAGGGTTATGTAGTACATGTATATTAGGAAAAAAAATTGACACTGAAAGAATATTGAACCTAACACCCCCCCCCCCACACACACACACACACAATCAATATCATTACGTTAAATATCATGGACACAGATTTGAAGTTAATTTATTTCGTCTTAAAGTTATTGAAACAAGATTGCCACTTTTCCTAAGTATTAAGAATAAAATTAAAATTTGTGAGAGTGCAAGGATGTGTCAATCAAACCCGTCTAAAAATTTGAAGTTTTATTAACTTTTAGATGAAATAAAATTTTTAATATAATTTTTGTGTGAAATGCTATTAAAATATTATAAGTCGAAACATTATACAGAAAATATTAACTTCAAATCTGTGCCCATGCACCTTTACTATCTACGACACTTACGCCTCTCTGTATCGATGTCCGTTTTTGGTTTTCATATTTATAACGGAGTACTACATTTACCGCTTTTTGAAGGTGATACTGCTGATTCAGTAATAAATACGCAAATTTGTTTAAGTTTTTACATATTATTGAATTCATTTAAAAAGAAAATGTGCCTGAGAAGTTTGAAGAGTTTCTGTGCACCGACAAAAAAGAAATTTTAAAAAAAATCCGATACCGTCGGGAGCCGGGAGTCGGGAAGTTTAGGTTTACCGCATGCAGGTTGGTTAAGTTTTTTTCGTTTGTCGTGTTTTTATGTACGTTTGTACTGCAAAGATGATCGTTGGTTTTGCATTCATGAATGTTTGTTACTTACTTGTTCGTGTGTTATGCTTTAATGTATACTTGTTCTGCGAAAAGTTCTGTTGATTATGCATTGTATATCATTTGTTAAGTTTTTATGATCATTGAAATTAAAACAATTGTTTGTTTTCTCATTATGGTAATTTTTGCCCTTTCCGCTGCCCATATTTTTTGGTGATTAATATAAACATGATCACTTTTTACAATTAAAATCAATTAGTGTTATGTTTCAGGATGAGGTGATTTTATTCCATGTAATAAAAAAAAATGCTGACTAACTTGCACGTTTGGTAACTTCCAAAAACTAGAAAAACGCTAGTATACAAAAGATAAAATTAGAAATTATCTAATGTACATGTACATTTGTTTTATATATATATATAGTTTTTAGGCACATGCAAGTACGATAGGGATGTAAGAAAATGACGACATACATCCTTTTTCTCCTTCCGTATCCTGTTTTCCATTTAATACAATGTTATCTCTTTTTAGCATACTACACAGTGAAAGTAAGTTACTTTTTTTCTTTGTGTCATTAGTATCGAACTGATTTTGTCTTAAATGAAACTTGTTAGTTTATACATTGTATTTTAACAGTTCGAATGGTTTCAGCGGCTTTAATGTGGATATTTATCTGAACCTTAAATTTAAGAATAAATATCATTGTTATAAGCACTTCGGGTAGCCGACTCATTTATGAACAAAATTTTCTAACCATGTACATGTATAAAATAATCTGATATCAATTCAAGTATTTTACAGTACATATTAAGAATTTTTATGAATGTAATTACCTTAAGCATGAAAAGTCAATGAAGATTTTATTGATAAAAAGAATAACTCGTACATATGAGAAAAAATTTATAAATTAAAGGATGTGTAAATAATTTTTTATAAATTATGTTCTGATTATAATATTTTGAACTGTAGCCGCCTAAACAGAAGAGATGTCAGGATACACATTCGAGAAATTTTTTGTTTGGATATTGAAAACTTTCTAACGTTTATTGTGTTTTTATGAATCTATGTACATTATTTACTTTAAAAGGGAAATTCCAAAGAAATATGTAACATCCGCTTTAACTCTAAACACAGTTACGTAATGCAAGAATTGTTTTGTATTTATGGAAGCCGAAAGGGCTTTTTATTGAAAAGTTTTAACGAATTATCTCGTAAGAACGAGTTTTATCTCTTTTAACAAATAAGTTATCTAACTTGTTTTTACGAGTTGACTATCTCATAAATTATTTTATTGATTTTGTTATGAATACAAAGATTGTCGTCAGTAAGAAGTAAATTATTTAGCATAAAGACATTTGTATTGATATAACAGTACAATTTTTCCAAAAAAAAAACACTTGATAATTAAACCTATATACCATTGTTAAAATTTAACACGTAAATAAAGATTATGTCTTTGAGTGGCTCAGATTCTCCAGTTTCAAATTTAAGAGTTAAACACCGCAAGATTTCATTATTTTTATTGACGTACATGTACGTACTGGTCAAGTCTAAAATATGATTATTTGATATAAGGTAGCACAAATCTGACCATAATCTATCTTCATGCAAGCGCTATCAATAACGTATGAGGGGGCCTGTTGATATTTATTGTTATATATACACTGTATATAATAGTGTGATTTGCATACTGTCATGTAAATTTGTGGTATCTGATTCTTCAAGAAACATTTCTTCAAAACACCATCACCTGCTGAATAATGAAGCAACACTTTCCAGCATAGCTACAGCTAGCTGATACTGTTTGACAACGGATGATATTTTAAAAATATATATATTAATATATTGACTGTGAAGAGTTTATGCGCACAAGGTTTACTGTTACGTGTATTTGTATGAAATATTCAGTTTAATATGATAAATTTGCATGAAGTTTAGTTTAACGTTTAGATTTCCACCCCTCGAAAACCATTGCAACTTTACACACAACTGCAATATTTATTTTAAAAAAAGGAGTTAGGGTTTTACGCATGGTTATGAGGTGATATCAGTTTTTTGAAATGGTGGTATTTCTAAATGGCAATAATTAACGAAACGGGGCTTCTCACAGTTATGCGTTTCCCTAAACTGATTTTTCTAGGAAAAGAATGCGAGTGTCTTGTAGATAAAGTTTGTTTGAATTGTGCATAATAAGGCGTTTAACAAAAGGCATTATATACCAGTTAATAACCAGTTTATTACCATATATTAATGAAAAAATCCTTTTAAAATGGAGATTGTCCAAACCAGAAAATCTTATTATGTTGAGGATTAGGGGCAATTTTTTCAGCTGTTTGGGGTTCTTTTCAATTTACATTTTTTATGGTAAAAAGTTAAGTTTAAAAAAAGGGGAACTTTGTGTTTGTGAATATGAATAGGAGCGTAGATGAGCAATATGTGTTTTTGATTTTCAATTACACTCAGCGGCAACATGAGAATTAAATCGCATTTTTTTTTATATTACAAAAACCTGATTCTGGAACTCCTCTTACATTTAACACATTTTAAATACCGAATGGAAGCTGAAAATCAACTCGCAAAAAAGTGGTGCTCAGTACACTTTGCCATGTGCAGGGAGAATATATTTTGCTTAACGGCGAGGATCTCAATTTAAATGATATTATAAACAATGACAAAATGACAGGATTTGGGAAGTCGGTTTTTCACAGTTTGGTCAGTTTTAATTTTTCTTTCAATGTCATTTTTAAAATTGCTTGTCGATTTTTTTTTTCTGACTGCCCCCTCTACTTCAATTTCAAATTTCAACAAATTACAATGAAGTGCAACAGATGTTGACCAGCATATTGATTATCACTATTACTACGCCGTAATCAGTATTGATTTTTTTTTCTTTTTTTAACAGTTAACGTTTTAAAAAGTAGGATACCTGATGTCATCAGAGTTTAATTTTAAAAGGCTATTATGGGCACATACTTTGACAGGTTTCTTCACCTGGTAAGTTTCCAGATTACTATTTTTTTTTATTGTTGCTTCACTCTCAAAATCTCGTGGTACTTTTTTTTTTATTTATGTGTACGTGTCTACCTCTAGCTGCTCGATTTTGTGGTGTATGGTCATTCAGCATAAAATGCAGGAGATCCAACACATCTGCCAGATGGAGTTTAGAGAAATAAAGAAAAGGCAAAATCATTATGTGAGTTCAGTGAACAGCTTAGAAGCAGGGTTACAAAGTGTTAAACTATCTGTAAACAGTCTGGCTGAGTCAGTAGCAGAGCAAAGGAATCTAGTCAAAACGACAATGGAAAGACAACTTCAAATTAGCAGAGACCTGACAAGATGTTCTGAAGATTTGCTAAACCTTCATGCAAAACATCCATCATACCCACAATCATACGTTGATAAGGCAAAAGATGAACTGAAACATCACTTTGAGGCCGAAAGAGGAAAGATATTTGAAAATCTTTATGAAGAAAAAATACGCAATTTACATGAAATAGTTGAAATACAATTTATCAAATATAAATCTCCCAAAGAAGTAAAATATAATTCATCTAACCAACATTCATCTGAATCACATTTGACAAAGAATATTCTGGTACCAATATTAAACGATTTAAAGAGATCTATGAAGAAGTTGATGATGACGTCAAAAAGCACCTTGCACTATTTGCACAGACTCTTACGTCAACAGGTCTCAGAATTAGCAGAGGCAAGACTTTGGACTGTTAGACAAATCCAGCAAAAGTTTAAACATAATGGAAAAGTTATGGATGCTTTGAATGTACATTTGAAAAGTAATAAGAAAGGAATATTGTCTTTAAATGATACGATTAACTCATTGAAAAGCTTTTGTTTATCTTATCCAAGTTTTGCATACAGATGTGGACATGAAATAAAAAGGAAATGCATCAAAGGACCGGATGGAATGGAAACGTTGCAATATAAACCTGGTAAATATATACATGTACATTTCAAGTACTACATTTAGACGCACATGAAGAGGTTGCATCACCTTTTGATCGGCCACACTCCATGGTCGCTCAGCATTGATCAATTAGAAATAATATTTCGTAGTCCAAGTATTAAAAAAATTCTGTAAAATATTGAAAATAACCATTTTTATATCCATATTTTTTTTTCTGTTATGTAGATGGAATTTGGGATTTATTAATAATACCTGCACTACTAGTAATAGCATCGGTGGTTTATGTTATTTGGACAAACAGGCCAAGCGGTAATAAAGAAGTAGTTAAGCAATGGATGGAGAGTTCTTTAACTAAAAAGAAACCCCAACCCATACCTGAATCGAAGGTGTTGAACAAAATTTCAAAGATGCAGCCAAATATCTCTGAATATATCGAATCAGTTTCCTTAAGAAAGAGAAAGATTATTGTTTTGTTTATCTATTTTAGGAAAACCTTGAAAATTCGCTGTGTGTCGTTTGTTTTGGATATGGATCTGATAAACAGAAGTATGTACATTTGGCCTCTGAGTTGATGGGCTCTGGGTTCTCTCTACAAATGAAGAAAGTTGTAGTCAATTCTACAGAAAGTCTGGATACTCTGCCCCCATCTAAGGTTGATATTTTTCTGCCATCAAATTTACGCATTCTTTCAGAACATTTTCTTATCGGTACAATTACATGTATCTTTTTGTTTTAGACACAAATGTGCCTAATTCTTCTTTTAAATTGGAATTGAATTTATTCAGGTTATTCTTATGTTTGTGGATTACAACGAAAGGAACCTAATCATAGAGGAAGAACAGGGAGGTTTGAAAAGAGAAACTCTATTGATGCTACAAGGAACTGGTGGTATGGTATTTTCATATAACTGAAAAATAAAAAAATAACTTTTTGAAGAATTTTACTAACATAATTATTCAATTCATAGTGACTTAAATGGCGCTTTTCAGCTGAGGTAACTGTCGTTTACTGTTATGAGCTTTCTTCTAAGCATCTTGATGAAGGACGTCTTTTTGCGCAGAAGTTGACTGTCGTTGAAAGAATGAAAGAACTCAGAGAACTGCGTGACAGGAACTCCATATTTAGTATCTACAACACATTCAACCCGACACAGAAAGAAGTCTTCCGCTCTAAGCTGAAAAATTCTTGTTAGCACGCTATTCTATATATAACAATAAAACATCGCCGGGAATATATTTTTTTCCTTATTTGTGCTTGGAAGTGTAGTCAACTTCACTTCCATTCAAAGGTTTGTCTAAAATAAATCTTCAACAGATTGTACATGATGCAGCAGATATGATTACAAGGTTTCATAGTTTGTGTATTGGCAGGTTAAAGTCAAGAGGGTTGTGTCATCAATTTAGGTGGAAATAAATGAACACAGTTTTACCGCAGCTACCTCAGACGTTTTGTTTAAAATTAAAATCGTTAAACAATATAGATACATGTATCATATATCAAAACCACTACCTTTATCCCATTATCTGTACACACAAGGGCAGCTAGAGCCTCAAAGCTGCCATTGAAAATATACATGTTCTTTAGTTTGACAATGCGCTACTTAAGGAGGCTAGGGGGTCAACAAATTAACCACAAATTAACCACCAGATTTAATATATTTGTTTAGATACGGTATCTTAAGCTGTCAACATTTTAGTTTTAAAATATCATTTTTGAAGATTTTTATATTGAGCTCTTCTTTTAAAGGAGATGAAAATAGTCTGAAAATGGCTGTCACCCCCCAGCCTCTTTAAAGATCTTTTGATCCAGCATTCTATTAAATCCTTTTTCAAACATTAATTGAAAAGGTGCTTATTTGAATTTATTTTAAATCCCTGGAAATCCCCGAGGTAGAATCAGGTGCCTAGCAGGAGTAAACATACCCTGTTTATTGGCCATCTCCATCGTAAATCCTATGTATTGTGTAAATAGACGGAACTGTAGTCCAATCCATTATCAAACAATTGGTAAGAAACAGGAACCCAAAAAAAAGACTCAGTGAAAGGTTTTATTTGCTATCAAAGTCATTATAACGACCAAAGAATTTAGGAAATTAAACGAGGTTGTAAAATTTCCTGTAACATCAACTGATATACCAGTAGCCTGCTGTTTTAAAAGCTGATCGTACTCAGAACATGCACTTGAATATCGAACAAGTTGGGAGATGTACACACCATAAGCAGGTGATTGCAGGATATTACTACATAAACGTAGAGGGTGGAAAAGTTGATATTTTGTCACACCGTTTAGTTGTAAGTTGAAATTGGTTATCACCGTTTATTGTTAGTAAAATACCCAAACGTTGAAACAGATGTTTCTGACTCGTAAAATATCTTCTATTTTAAGTTCACTGGGATATATCGATTCGACATTTGAATGAAAATAATAACTACTTTTACTGATAGTACATATACATCGTCGATATATGTCAAAATGTCGAGCTGAAGGCCACAGCAAGTCTTCTTTTTCGTGTGATTCAAAAATGTTATCAATTATCTTTATAAAGCGCCCTTAACAATGTGAACAGGAAGAATTCATTTAAAGAAAAATTTCACGTTCTACACATGCAAGCCTTCTAAATCTTTATACCTATAGATAACTGTATTCCTATACGTAACTGTCAACCTTAACTACCTGTTATAATTTACTAAGTCCTGTGCATATTGAAATTTGTGCATTTGATCAAACTCGGTCAAACTTTTAAACTTCTTTTCTATCAAAAATAAGGATTATAAATGTAATTCGTTCTAATTAAACGAGAATCCTAGTGATGAAGAAACTAATTGGCTCCTTGGTTGTTGTTTACGCTTTGATAAGTAGTGGACTTTTGTACGCTCTGATCACCGGTCGTTGGATAGAAGAAACAAGCTTCTACTTTGGAGTCTTCAGGTATTGTACCAACAACGTCACAGCCTGCCATAGTGTTACAGATGAACTACAAACAGTACAAGGGAGATATGAAATTTTATGATATGAAAGTATACAAACACTATTAAAAGTGGGTTTCAAACCATTAATGTAAAGTGTTAGCAGAAGTCCTCTTTACATGTTACAATTTTAAGGCACTTTATTTAAGTAAATACAAAATACAATCATATTTAAGAAGATTCAGATAATTTAATTGCCCCCCCCCCAGTCGTTTCTTCAATAGAATAAAATATTTTTGAAAACTTTTCTGATTACCAGACTTACCAGTAGTTTAGTTAATAAATGATTAAACAAGACTTTTTGAATTGAATGCATGTTTAATTTGATTAAAATTGTTACCAGTCTTGGCTACGTATATACTTGTTCTCCATTTTGTGGATAAAATTGGACTGAAACATTCAAATGCAAAGAGAAATAATTTCGTAGATCCATACTGTAAAACACTTTTAACCCACGGGAAATTTATTCCTGCGTAATAAAGTGGGTCTTCCTTCAAACTAAAATTTATTTCTCGTGTATATTACTTTTGATTAATTTATTTTGAACTATAAAAAATATCCGCAAAAATTATTTCTTGGTTTCCGGGTTTCTATTAATCATGTATCATATGACGCCTTTAAAAGATTGTTCTCTCTTCCTTGAAAAAATTGGCTTCCTTGTATCCAGTATATTATTGTTTTGTGTTTTGTTCATTTTTCTGTTTCCTGTCATAATATATACTCTAATTCATTTTTATTTGAAAAAGACGGAAGATTTCAGATGGCTTAACAGCTTGAAAAATAAAACAATTTGACAAAGGTTGTTAAAAGTAAGACACTTCCAGCATCGGTATTGTAAACCCAAACCCCCCCCCCCAAAAAAAAGAACTATCAATTAAAAAGGAGAGGGGTGACAGATATACAACTTAAAGTTTTTTAATTGCAAAATTACCGAGGGGCTATGTAAATCTGCAATTGGAGGTCCAACTTATACCCATATCTTCCAATCTAAGAAGGAAATTCTTTAATTATTAAATTATGCCAGTTTCAAATATCCCTAACAAATAAAATGAATTTGAATTACAATACCTACACTGGATTCCTACACTTTTAGTAAATGTCCATCGAAAGCCTCTCATCTTATTCCTCACTAAAATATTAATTGTTACAACTGCAGTGAAAAAGAAACTCTAGGAATACAGTACAACAATAATTGGTGGTGTAATTCAGATGTGGATACACTTAAAAAAATGAATGCTGGCCAACGTATTTTCATACTGATTGTTAGGCTATTTTTAAACGCTGAATTTCCTACAGTTTTTCAATATGCCTGATCATGACAAGGACCCAATGGCAGGGGTTACCGACAGGCGAGACTTCTTTCTCCATGGCTCCCGATCTCCTCTTATGTTGATTTTAGAGGTCAACGTCTGCTCTGCTCACAATTTGTGTTGTTTCAATCGACCTTTGAGCTTGCTTACTGTTCCTATACCCCTATTTCATTATATTATTTCAATACTTAGAAAAAAAATTATTATATTTTCTAACCCTTCATCAATCCGGTGCACGTTTCTATCCTTTTCACAATCGGATTCCACATATCCTCCAAATAATTTCACGTGATGATACGTGTGATGTGTAATACGTCATATCTTCTTATGCACTTGTAGATTTCACAAACAAATATTTGAATACATTTCAATCACAAAGTCACACAGTCAAATTTCTCAACTAAAATTAAATGAACTTGCACTGCAAAAAAGAGGCAGTCAAAATATTGAAAGTAGAGAGTTGATACTGGACAAACAAAACGGAAAACCTCTTCAACCAAATTTTCATACAAGTTTTTGATATAAAGGTATTGATCGACAAATTATATGTGGTAATATTGTATTTTTTATATATTTTTTCAGAGTATCTAATTCTCACTCGTTATGCCTTGATCAGAGCCTGTTCCCTTGGTTCTCTGTGTTTATTATGCTGTGTGTTTTCGATGTGTGAATCTTGTCGACCATGTTGCAAAAAAGCAAAGATATTTGCGAGAGCAAATGTGATTTCAACGTTCCTCTTGAGTATGTTTTAACTAACGGTATTTCATAACGTCAATGGTTGAATGATAATAATCATATGCATATCTATAATTCAATATTATTGAATATTTTTCAGTTGTACTGGAAACATGCACAGTGATATCGTTTATGCTTGCCTTGGCAAAATTGTCAGGATCTCTAAGTAAAGGATGGTCGTTCTATGTGGAAGTCGTGTCATCTATTTTTACAGCTTTTGTTTTCTTCATCCTCATCTTCAGCATATTATTTTGTACGTAATTCATTTTCTATTCTCCCTTAAAATGAAGATGATGATTAGAACAGTGAAACCCAGCAACTTTAGGAAATTCGAAATTCAAGAAATGTCCAAAAATAGTCAAACTGTCTCCTATCCTTCTGATGGAAATGAACAGCATTAAGTTTTTTTTTCACATGTTCAAGATTTATCGATAAATGCATCTAATATGATTTGTATCTAAACGTAAAACTTTATTGTTTTTAGGCAATAAAAAATGTTACATGGATCATACAACATTTGTGAATCGTCCCTCTGACGGTAACTGTGAAACAAAGACTGGTAATTCATGTCAGTTGATGTTAATTGTATTTAACATTGCACCATCCACTTCATCACATCATAATAAATTAATCATGTGAAAGATTTTAAAGCTAAAAATAACTTTTTAGTAATCATGTTCAGACTAAATTTGTTTAAGATCTGAAAGACTTGTTTTTAAATTTTCAGAAAAGTTACTTTTTAAAAAGCTTCCTAGGAGTGTGAATTCGGACGTCGGAGAATCATTGTCTGTGACCGCAGAAGTATCAAACGCCGACAATGTTTACTGGTGCAAGGGAAGGGATCATGTGATCAAGTATTCCACTTCTTTCACCGAACACTTTGAATCCTCGAAAGCTGAATTAAGAATACAAAGTGCAAGACTTCAAGACGAAGGCGAATATACCTGTGTTGCAGAAAAATATGGGGAAAATAAGGACAAACTAGCGCACAGATTCTTCATCTATGTCTTTCATGGTATCTCACTGAATTCATTGAACACTAAGAGATTTTTATGTCATCTGAATAGGTTATCAATTGCTATCCGAAACGCCCTCGTCCATTTTACTTTAAATTCCTAAAGTCTTCTAAAAAACCATTGGATTATTTTCAACTTAACTTACCTCAAGCATCTATCGGAAATATGCTTTCCATTCACCTCCATCTTGAGCATTCTAGATCATCTGAGCCGAAAACTCAAGTGGGCTTTTTCTGATCGAAAAGCGTCCGGAGCGTTTGTCTCTCATATGTTGTCTATCAACATTTTCGACTTCTTCTCAAACCACCGTGCCAATTTCAACGAAACCTGTAAAAATGCATCCTTAAGTAAAAGAGAATCCGTTTATTTACGGGAAATTCCACACCCTCTTTCAAGGGGAGATCATTAATAATTCTAAAAAAAAAAAAATCGGTGGCAGCTAAAGAATATCTCTTGCTCAAGAACTAGTGGGACAGAAAAAATAAAACAATTGCATATATGTCCACCTTCCACGTTATGTCGTTTGTTGGCTTTCTTGAGACGTGCCAGATAAATATTATATTTGTAAATGATATCCTCATAGCATCTCCTTATTATCATCTCATGAAAATATTTGTCTTTGTAGACAAAATTATTTTCAATATTTTATCAACACACCTACATGTATATATGCATGTACTATGTAACCTTTAGATTTTTTAAAATCCTTTTCTGGCCTTCTCCGAAACTCAGCATTAGTCAGTGAGAGAGAAAGTACCGGGTATACAGCAATAATACCGTCTGACTTTATTGTGTCTTTTAATCATTTTCCTTTAGCAGAAAGAAAAAGAAATAAAGACATGTCTCAGAGAAATAGAATTGCTGTATGATCCACAAGTGGCCGATAATGTTTATGAACGCCTACTTCTGTTTTCTTATTAAAATTTTTAATTTTATCAAAGTAGAGAGAAAATCAAATTAATTCTTGGTATTGAACTAAAACAAGTATTAATTATTCAATATTTTTTTAGTTAAGCCGGTATTTACCCAAAAGCCACCGGCGAATATTACTGCGTATGTTGGTAGTGTGTTAAACTTGGAGGCTAAAGTAGATAATGCAGAAACAGTAACGTGGATGCATGAGGGAAAAGAAATTATCAGTTGCTCAAAAAGAAATATAAAATGGAAATTCCTGCACGGGGAAGCCTCTTTAAGAATCGGAAATGTGACTAAAGATCATGAAGGGGATTACACATGCACAGCTAGATCAGGAAATGACCTACAGAAAGGGAAGAACGCGATGGAGGAAAGTGTATATTGCAAAGTTAGGGTCGTAAATGGTAGGTTCCTACATTTCAACAAGACACTGATGACATATAAAAGAAGATTCAAGTATTGTTGATAAGTCAACGGGGTTTCATAGAATTGTCTTGAAGAATTAGTTACCAAATTACGGCTAAAAGTCACTAAACAGTTTTTAAACTTTACATTCCGAGTTGTTTAAAAAACAAGTGAATTTTGTTTGATTATCACATGTAATTAGGAATTCTCATTTCAAGTTTCGCCTATATCCCAATAGAGAAAAGTTAAAAATTAGCATTTGAATTGAATTGCAGCTGAACTGCCATCATTTGAAAATGCACCAAAATCTATGATTGTTACGGAGGGCAACATTCTGGAAATAGAGTTAAAAGTATGTGGATTTCCTTTACCAGAAAAGGTTTCTTGGTTCAAAGGAAACGACAAGCTAGAGATGAACAAACGTATAACAATGCAGTATATTGACGGGAAATCAAAACTAGCCGTACTAGATACAAAGGAGGCTGACGCGGGCTTATATGAATGCTACACCGAAAATATACATGGAAATAACGTATGTCGGATACCTGTTAAAGTTACAAAGGTATGAATTTTTCTTCACCAACATTACCTTCATGGTGAAACATTTCATGAAATATCATGAAAATGTCTCATTACACTGTTAATAAAGAAAAAACTAACAAAGATATATGTTGACCTCCTTTTTAATTGAGGGCCAGAGGAATTGTTTTAAACCTAGACCATCCATATGCATTGACTTATCTGACTAAGAAAGAATTTGCATCAAGTTATTAATTTTTTTCCAAAGACTAAAAGTTAAGATGATAATTTGCATCCATGGACTGACTTCTATTGATTTTAGTTATCTTCTCACGTCTCCATTCTTTTGAAAATATAATCTCGCGATTATAACCTTTCAATATGGAGCTTGTGGACGCTATATGTTTTCTCTCAGATGATAGATGGTAAAAAATATGCTGGTTCACCAGGGTTATTCTCGTATATGTAATAAGTATTATCCAGTATATATTTAATTATTACATATCACGTTCATTCAAACTGCATCCATTTGAATTTTTTAGGATGAGTCATTACATGAGACGATTGAATGTCCCATCTGCATGGACCTCGTCCAGACAAAGTTTTACAGTGTGGGCATGCCTTCTGCTCGGAGTGTTCGACAAGATTAACCAGGTGTCCCACTTGCAGGGCCCCTGTTCAAATTTTAACCAGTCTATTTCTTTAGTGTATGTCAATATTTTTCAAACATTTTGTAAACAGATTTTAAAAATTTGTACAGTACATGCAGTTGTGAAATTTAATTTTCTCCTCCACTTTTGTATGAAATACAATGTACTTGTTTATGTTTTTGTTTTTACGTCTCTCGTGTACTTTTGCATTATCTTTGTCAGTTTTTGAACTTCACGAAAACAGCCCCAAGGGAGCTTATATATGAGTCAGGACATGTGTAACTGTAAATAAAGATGAAATTGTTGTGAAATAACGGTTTTTTCTTTATACTTTATAGAATTCAACTTATCAATGAGGCAAAAGTTAAATTTTACGAGGGCTGTCCCAGAAAAACGTGAACTTTTTGAATACTAGTATTTCAAATAATCAACCAAAAGTAATAATTTTTTGTATGCTGTTTGGAAATGGTCTTTTTGTTATTTTGACAAAATATTATAGGCCTTTGCTATCATATGCGAATAAAAATAGCAGTTAAAGGGTTTTAAATATTGGTGGTCGGTTCACAACAAATCTTTGAGTTTTTGCAAATGTCATATGCATTGTCAATAAAGTTTTCTTTTTTATCAAGGTAATACAGTATACGGAAATATAATGTCACAGAATTTACCTAAATAAATACTCTATAATTTGATGTCCTCGTGTATAAAAACTCATTTATTTGACGTCACAAATGACAAACATATGTACCAAGCATTTAAAGTTAGACATTGTCAAACTTTGTGACGTTGGATGGTAATGTGGAGCAACAAATTATCAAGCAACGCAATGTTTGGCGGGTTATGACTCCTGCAAATACGGAAGTAAGATGTTAACTATGAAAAAACACAAACATACGTATTGGAAACAGGTTTTTCTCTAGTTGAAGGGGTTTGAGGTTTACTCGACTGCTTATCCGATAGACGAGAATAGACCTCTAAAATGATGACGAACTGAAAAGACAGGAGCAGGGCGTCATAGGCCTACGTGAAGACGGCTATTAAACCATTCAATCAGACACGTTTTTGATCGGTATTGTGAAATTGTTTATTAAAAGAATTAACTCTGCAGTCTTTGGTAACACTAGTATTTGAAATTTATAACTAAGTAACTAAAACAAAATAAAATACAGTGCCGAATTTATTCTTGAATAAATTATATTAGAGTCATAGATTCCTGAACAAATTCACAAACGCTACGGGAAGAGCTACGTTTTGACGTCGTCGGTGTTGCGCCGACAGCTGATTTGTTAGATTCGTTTACTTGAGATGAAAATGTTAGTTATAGAGATGTCAATTTTTTTCAAGTTTAGAGTCTTGGTGAAACAAGAGATACTGAAAATGTTTGCGCTTTTCTGGAACAACTCTTGTAATTTGAATAATTACTTTATTTTGCTTTTTACGGAAACCAAAGGTCTAACTCAAACGAAATTTCTTTTTGAAAAATATCTTTAAATAGACTTATTACCTGTTTGATTATTGTCATTTAATCCTGGTTTTAAATACAAGAAGTTCCCCCACAATGACTTTTTTTCTCGAAAGGCTAGTTATATAGTGAATCTTCTTCAGAAAAGCCTCACTATAACGCCATATATTATCCAAGCCATTCTTCCCCCTTTTACACCTAGCCTCCCCTTCTTTCTATTAGTAAGATGTGTCATAATAATGTTTTTATTTGTTGACTGCAGAATTCAATGCTTACAAGGATAATAGGCAAGAAAGGTTAATTTTGATTTTTGACACGTAGACACTGACTGGCAGCATATGCTTTTCAATTTCCTTATGTTTAAAATAAAACTTCATTATGAAGACACGTTTGGAAAAAAAGAGGGCAAAGGTAAGATGCATCATCCATATGTGTTTAAGTCATTAAAGCATTTTCTATTGATTATTAAAATTGTGAATAACGGTCCATTAGATTTAATGATTTCTCTTATAACTTGTTTTAAGTTATATTGAACGACGAGGCACTTCTCAAAAGAAATTAAGTCAACTCTTAATATATTGGTTCAGATTCTGAACTTGTATGTCAAATTTGATTTTAGAAAATACATTCGCAAACACCGTACGACGATAAAAGTAAGTAACTGGCAATACACAATAGTGACTTACAAAAAATCTGAATTATTCGACAAAAGAATTGACTTGAGCTTTTCAGTTGCAATCTTTCCCTATTTATTTTTTAATTGTTGTTACCACCTGTATAATTATGAAGTTAACGTCGTCTCTCGATACTCAAGAGTATTCCCTGATTACAATAATTTTAATTACCAAGTCTACTGACTGATCAGTTGATGCCATTCTGATTTCAAAAACCTTCAAAAACATTTCTTAAAATCCGCATTTTGGAATCCTTTCTTGAACAATCTCTATTTTATACATTTAAATGTTCATTGAAATCTATGGAAACCAGGCGCAGATCCAGAAATTTTTTCCAGGGGGGGGGGGTCCACCCCTGTCAAAAAAAAATCCTATCCCAGAAATTTCTTGACAAGCAAAAAAAAAATATTTAAAAAAAAAAAAAAATACCCATTTCACACATATTCGAGTTTACCAGGGGGGTCGGCGTTTACCGGGGGGGGGGGGGGGGGGGGGTCCATGGTAACTTTTTTCTTGTTTTAGTATATACATTTTTTAACCTGGTAAATTGCCGGGGGGTCCTGACCCCCCCGACCCCCCCCCCTCTAGATCCGCCTCGTTTTAGATATCGATGATTTTACATGTAGCATTGTTTGTTTTATGATGAACTTCATTAATAACACAAGTTTTTGATTAATGATATGTCAATTAAAGTAACTAGAAGATTTAAAATACCTGCAAGTATTTTTAAAAAATGAGAATTTCTTGAATGGATGTGAAAGAGCTCCTTAAATCTATTATTGGCCTATACGTGTTATCATAATTAAGCCTACTCAGCTGCTACATCACCCATGCTAGTTAACGATAGATTATCTGCAGCAGGTCAGTTGATACATGTAATTTAAAAATAGCAAAACGAAAGTACATCATCAAAATTATTTTCATTTTTCACAGTTCATTTCAGGTTCCTGTTAATTTTCTATTTTTCAATGTTCTATTTCAAATGTTTATCAACCCAAGCAGCTGTAATGTTGACGGGTTTTCTGACCTGGTAAGCATCCAGATTACTGTTGATCGCTCTTTATTCCGCGTAATAACTCGAGACAATATTCGTGATTTTTTTCTCTTGTATATACAGAGTAAATATCTATCTCGCCAAAAATGTTATCGCGAAAATTAAGACTTAGTGATCTACAGTATTCTATTTTCAAAATTTCACATGATATGTGTATATCTTTACATGCAGTTGCGTGATTATCTGGTGCATGGTCATTCAGTACAAAATGATTGAGCTTCAACATGGCCTTGATCAACTGGAAAGCGAAATGTTATCTCAACCACAGCTCACAGAAATAAAGAATTGGCAAAATTTTCATAGAAAATCTCTGAGAAATTTAGAAACAGAATTACAAAATCTGAAATATTCTACAAAAAACTTGGACCACTCTGTAGAAGAACAAAGGAGTCTAGTCAAGACGACAATAGACAAACAGCTTCAACTGCGCGAGGACATGACAAAATGTTCCGAAGGTTTGCTCAACCTACATACAGTGTATGCAGAACATTTCACGTACCCACAAGCATACGTAGATAAGGCAAAGAATGACCTGAAACTTTACTTTGAAGTTGAACGAGGAAAAATATTCGAGAGACTTTATAAAGAAAAGTTACACAACTTCAATGAAATGCTTGAGACTCACTTGACTAACTTTCATAATGGCTCTACTGAAGAAGAGAACTGTAATTCATCTAACATACTTTCATCAGAACCACGTTTGACAAAGAAAGTCCTTGCACAGATAATATATGAATTAAAGAGATCTATACATTACTGGACAATGACGTCACAAAGTACCTTGCATTTTTTACAAAGAATTATACACCATCAGGACTCAGAAATAGTAAAGGTTAGAATATGGACTGTGAATCTCCTCCGACAAAAGTTTAAACATAATGAAAAGTCCATAGAGTCATTAAATGTGCAATTGAGAAGTTATAAACAAGGCATAATGGTTTTGAACGATTCAATTGATACAATTAAAAACTTGACTTTCTCTTACCCAAGTCTTGCATGCATGTATGGATGCATATGTACAATGGACAGGAGATGCAAAAAAGAAATGATGAGAGAGGAAAACCTATTGATGGTACATGTAATACATGTACTTATTTTAAGTATTTTATTGAAATTATTTGTACATCGTTAATTTTAAATGTTTAAATTCCTATATTTTATTTTCAGATAAATATTGGGACCTTTGGAAAATACTTCCCATACCTACATGTACATGCATCCTATTAATTCAGATAATATGGAATTATTTTTCTTGGGCCAATTGGTCAAACGAGAGTTTTGAAGACACTAAGAATCGGAAGAAAACCTTTTGTAATGAAATGGGGCATGCAGCTACTAAAGCTTTATATAAGGTATATATGGAAGGGAATTACCGCCAAAAGTCTATGTATCTTGCTTTTATTCTTATTCTGCCTACTTCTTTATGCTTTGTTATTATTGTAATTATATGTCACTTTATTGTTTTCATATTCGTCTTTATTACATTTCACTTTGACTTTTATCCTTCTTCATTTTGCCCTTACTTCTATGTTGCTTTATTCTTGTAAATTCATTTTACTTTCTTTTAAATTGAAACAGTTTCTTAAATGATTATAACTATTACGAACGCTAACTCAATCACGCAAACAATGAAGCATATTCAATGAAGACGAATACAACACCCCTACTAATGTGTTCGGAACCTTTGATTTTTCGGTGTTCTGCAAATTATAAAACCCGATGTGTTCAGAGTAACCCACAAGCATACGTAGATAAGGCAAAGAATGACCTGAAACTTTACTTTGAAGTTGAACGAGGAAAAATATTCGAGAGACTTTATAAAGAAAAGTTACACAACTTCAATGAAATGCTTGAGACTCACTTGACTAACTTTCATAATGGCTCTACTGAAGAAGAGAACTGTAATTCATCTAACATACTTTCATCAGAACCACGTTTGACAAAGAAAGTCCTTGCACAGATAATATATGAATTAAAGAGATCTATACATTACTGGACAATGACGTCACAAAGTACCTTGCATTTTTTACAAAGAATTATACACCATCAGGACTCAGAAATAGTAAAGGTTAGAATATGGACTGTGAATCTCCTCCGACAAAAGTTTAAACATAATGAAAAGTCCATAGAGTCATTAAATGTGCAATTGAGAAGTTATAAACAAGGCATAATGGTTTTGAACGATTCAATTAATACAATTAAAAACTTGACTTTCTCTTACCCAAGTCTTGCATGCATGTATGGATGCATATGTACAATGGACAGGAGATGCAAAAAAGAAATGATGAGAGAGGAAAACCTATTGATGGTACATGTAATACATGTACTTATTTTAAGTATTTTTCTGAAATTATTTGTACATCGTTAATTTTAAATGTTTAAATTCCTATATTTTATTTTCAGATAAATATTGGGACCTTTGGAAAATACTTCCCATACCTACATGTACATGCATCCTATTAATTCAGATAATATGGAATTATTTTTCTTGGGCCAATTGGTCAAACGAGAGTTTTGAAGACACTAAGAATCAGAAGAAAACCTTTTGTAATGAAATGGGGCATGCAGCTACTAAAGCTTTATATAAGGTATATATGGAAGGGAATTACCGCCAAAAGTCTATGTATCTTGCTTTTATTCTTATTCTGCCTACTTCTTTATGCTTTGTTATTATTGTAATTATATGTCACTTTATTGTTTTCATATTCGTCTTTATTACATTTCACTTTGACTTTTATCCTTCTTCATTTTGCCCTTACTTCTATGTTGCTTTATTCTTGTAAATTCATTTTACTTTCTTTTAAATTGAAACAGTTTCTTAAATGATTATAACTATTACGAACGCTAACTCAATCACGCAAACAATGAAGCATATTCAATGAAGACGAATACAACACCCCTACTAATGTGTTCGGAACCTTTGATTTTTCGGTGTTCTGCAAATTATAAAACCCGATGAGTTCAGAGTAGCTCTGGCAGTGGCTCTGGCGAGAGTTAGCGAGACTTCAGCGAGATAGGGTAAATTATTCACGGAAATGTAGCTAGGAAGTGACTAGCACGTGGAGGCATGGTAAACAGAAAAGTTATGTTGCGTTTCAGTTTTTACCACCCTAGACTCGGCTGATACTGTCTGTAGAAATGTACTTCAATCGATTGAACTCTTTTACATTCATTCAAACTTAAATAAGACTTAGTATTCTATATGATACAATTTTCTGCACTCATGAATCAAAATTTCTTTTTGGACAAATATTTTTGCATGGGAACCGGGACTACATTTTTTGGCGTCAGATTAGCAAATGAGGCACCAGCATGATTTTAACTGGCCAATCAGCTGAATGAGTATTGCATTATGGGTTACTACGAATACTACAGGAATTTTACGCTTGAAAAAAGGAAAATCTTATGGTAAATGAAAAGCATTTTTAAAAATATTATTTTCATTCTCATAATGAAAAACAATTCATTTGTTAAATAAAGCGGAAGTCTAGGTTTCTGAAAGTCAATCAGCAAAAGCGATTTGCGTCTGTATTAATTCCTGTGTTGTACTATCGATGAATACAATTGACAGGTGAATTCCCTGGCCGAACAAGTGATCACGAAGGTAAACAAAGCTGTGTCCATTTAAATGCATAAGAGATACTGCTCATTTTCCTTACCCTTGAAGCGCTGGTGTTCCGAACTAGACACAAACTACATTTTATTAACATTTTTTTCCCTTTGTATTTTGTTCGTAAGAACATTTTTATATTATTTTGCAGTCTATTATTTTGCGTAAATGTTGCTATTCATTCAACGATTGGTCAGTTGCTCGTGGTAAGATACTCTGTGTGCATTAATAACAATAGCCATATAAGGCAAACAAAGGTTTGTCAGTGTGGATGATAATGCACATTTTTTTTTACCAGCGAATCGGTCACTAGAGAGCTCTAATTTTCGCTGAAAGGTATAAGATATATTGTTATTTTAACGCCCCCTCCTTTAGCCACCGTTTTTCTGTTGAAAATCATGAAAGTCTTTCAGAAAGGGCTGGAAACATTTATTACAGGACATGTTTTCAAAAGAAACAGGCTATAGTAATATCATGTTTACTGCCAATTTTATTTATAAAACCGGTTCTACCCTATAACCTTTGAATAGATCAACCTAAACCACGTGTCTTGAATTTAAATCACAATAACATTAGTAGGGGTGTACAAGTTGTCCGAATTTAGTGCCGCATTATAACGCTAGGTGGCAGGGGTGTTCGCTAAGAGTGTTGGTAAAATTAGGTAAGCAAACCCGTGCCGGGGTTATTCGAGTTTTTTCAATTTTCTGCCTTAATACTTTATTAATCAAACTTAAATTTTTAAAAGACTGATGTTTGTTATAAGTCCAGGTATGTACCCGATGCATGCCATTCCCTCGGAAGTCTCGCTAGATGGTAAGATTTCCCCTGGAAGACTGACTACATAGTGATGCTTCCTTCGGAAGACTATACAGTGGGACTCCCCCGGGGAAGTTTCAACATATAGCTAGTCTTCCGTGGGAAATCTTGCTATATATAGCAATTCGCCCCCATTCCTAGCAACCCTCCCCCCCCCCCCCCCCGAATAGTTTTTTTTTTAAATCGTAAAACAATGTTTATATATACTAACGTTTTCAGTTTTTGAAGAAAATTTATCCGTTCTATCAGAGACCTATATATACTAGTATATAGGTCCCTGGTTCTATATGAATAAATATTTAAATAATATCATTTTAATAGTGTTTTATAATTAAATCATTTTAACCATTTAGTTAAACATTGCGGATAATCTTCACGAGTACATATGGATAATGACTTTCTCTCCCCCCCCCCTCCCTTGGATGCAGTCGCCCGCGTGGCACTGTGGTTACGGCGTCTGCTCTATATAGAGTCACGAAGTACAGTAGTAGGGAGTCGACCAATACGTCGTCGGTTCGAATCCCACTATAGGATGTGGAGTTCGGTCCTTCGGATGAGATCTAGACCGTTTTATCCGAGGTCCCATGTCGCAGTAGGTGCTGGCACGAAAAAAGATCCCTCACTGCTCAATGGCTATAAGTGCCGCGTATATAGGACAAATTTGCAGCTCTCCACCGGCAAGAGGTGGCTTCTCCATTTCAGGGAAAAATTCTCGAAAAGGAAATTACATGTATACAATGTACAATCACACCATCAAAGTCTCAATATATGTATATACTATATATACTGACTTCCGGGTGGACGACCTCCTATGGGGTAAGTTTCCTAAACCTCACTTTTTACTACTGGAAAAGTTCAGCGAAAGGCTTTTTGCCCCCCCCCCCCCCCATCCCTTATATCCCTTACACTTTTTGTTGCAGTACTAATAGTCAATTTATATATTATAAGTCATGTACTTAGTGGCATATGAGTAAAATAATCACTAAAATTTATTACTGAAAAAAGTTGACGACCCCCCCCCCCCCCCACTTCACCATCACCAAATAGAATTTTCGAGTTTTAAGATTTTTTTTTTTAGCTCTCCTGATTGATGACAAACACGGTGCGTACTAAAGATATTTCTTTCTTTATTGAAAAGTGCTATTTGAATATAAAATATTAACGCAGAAAAAAAGACCGGGTTGTTTCTAGTATGCCTGGGTGCATGTAGTCTGGTTCCGACTTCGCCTTCCATGCGCGGATCTAGAGGGGGGGGGGGTAGGACCCCCTGGAATTAACAAGGGTACTAAAACAAGGAAAAAAGTTCCCCACCCCCACGAAATAGAATTTTGACGTTTGGGCGAGTTTAGGTTTTTTTCTTCTTTTTATGCTTGTCAGGAAATTTCTGGGATTGGATTTTTTTTTCTTGGTTGCCCCCCCCCCCCCCCCGGAAAAAAAAATTCTGGATCCGCGCCTGCCTACCCATAACGCTCCTCACTCCTTTGCAAAGCCCTGTCCCTAGAATCACGCGCATCAGCAGTTACTATCTGTCGTGAAATAAAGTTCAGTTCAGTGGAAGGTTCTGAAAAACAACCCAATTTATAAAGGTTAACTAGTATCAAAATATTTAACATTTTTATAACAATTAAACTGTAATTCAAATACCAACAAATAACTTTCCTAGAGTTATATTTTTCAGGCGAGAGAACAGTGACGTAGCATCGTTTTTGAAAGTGGGGAGATGGGCAACAAGAGAATAAATATTCAAGCTACCCGGCTGATAACAACTTCACAAGCGCAAAATAAACCCCAGGAAAGTGTCCAAACTTGAAAATACATAGGCGTCGGAACCGGGGAGGGGGGGGGGCGGCTTAGCCCCCACTTCTTTCCAAAGATAGACTTAGTATAGACATTGAGCATTCCTGCGTAGGTTTAGCCCCCCCCCCCCCCCCAATTTCCATGGACATGATGCAGTAAAGGTTTAAATTGGGGAAAGTGGTGGTATTTGGAAACAAGAAGCCCATGGGCCACATCGCTCACCTGAGTAACTTGGGTGATGCAGTTCTTACCAGATTCCCCCTCTTGCTATACCTATCATGCCCCACTACTCCCTTCCCTTTTATGAATTTAAGAATTTAATACATGTATCTACACTACCCAAGGATGCTTCCATATAACTTTCAGCTTTCCTGGCCATGTGGTTCTTCAGAAGAAGAATTTTAAAGATTTGTTCTATATATTTCTATGTAAAATTTGGATTCCCTATTGTGGCCCCGCCCTATTCCTGGGGTCATGATTTTAACAATTTAATATCTACACTATTCAAGGATGCTTCCACATAAGTTTCAGCTTTCCTGGCCCAGTGGTTCTTGAGAAGAAGATTTTAAAAGATTTGTTCTATATATTTCTATGTAAAACTTGGATTCCCTGTTGTGGCCCCGCCCTACCTCCGGGGGTCATGATTTTAACAATTTAATATCTACACTACACCAGGATGCTTCCACATAAGTTTCAGCTTTCCTGGCAATGTGGTTCTTGAGAAGAAGATTTTTTAAGACTTGTTCTACATATTTCTATGAAAAACTTGAATTCCCTATTGTGGCCCCGCCTTACCCCCGGGGGTCATGATTTTAGGAATTTAATATCTACACTACCCAAGGATGCTTCCACGTAAGTTTCAGCTTACCTGGCCCATTGGTTCTTGAGCAGAAGATTTTTTAGTGACCCCACCCTATTTTGTCTTTTCTTGATTATCTCCCCTTGTAAGGAGACTTGGCCCCTCATTTTAATAATTTAAACTCCCCTTTACCAGAGGATGTTTTGTACTAAGTTTGGTTAAAATTGGCCCATTGGTTCTTGAGAAGAAGTCGAAAATGTGAAAAGTTTACAGACGGACGGACAGACGTACAGACGGACGGACGACGGACAAAATTTGATCAGAAAAGCTCACTTGAGCCTTCGGCTCAGGTGAGCTAAAAAAACTTTGGCACTGGAGTTCGAACCTTCAACCCACCCTCACCCCTCATCACGAAATAGGATTTTTGTGTTTGGAAAATGGACATTTTTTTTTGCTTGTCAGGTATTTTTTTTTGAAGGTCTAAAAAAATTCTTACACTTACTCCCCTCCCCCTCCAACTTTCAATTAACTTCCGACGCCAATGAAATCCTATTTCGGGGGCGGGGTGGGTTTTTAGTTAGATTCAAATTCTTCTGTAGTGTCAAATTTAAATTTTCTTCCTACTATACGTACTACATTTACTTATTTGACCATTACTCTTACAAAAAGTGGGTCGGCCTTTAAATGAACATATTCAGTATAGTATAAAGTTATGTCTGAAAAAAGAAGCCGCTACTCCTGTGTGCCCAGAGAAAATAAATATGGAGTTTCCATCATTGAATCGGGAGATCGGATCCGGCCTTCAGAAGTTCGATGGATAAAGTATTAAGGCGTATTGAAGAATCTCAAATAACCCGACCCGGGTTTGCTTGCCTAGTTTTACCAACACTCGTAACGAACACCACGCCACCTAGCGTTATAATGCCGCACTAAATTTTGACGGTTTGACAACTTCCATTCGTCTTCATTGAATATGCTTCATTGTAAGCGTGATTGAATTAACATTCGTAGTAGAGATAATGCTAATAATTTATTAAAGAAACTGTTTAAGTTTAAAAGAAAGTAGAATGAATTTACAAGAATAAAGCAACATAGAAGTAAAGACAAAATGAAGAATGATAAAAGTCAAAGTGAAATGTAATAAAGTGACATATAATTGCAATAATAACAAAGCATAAAGAAGTAGGCATAATGAGAATAAAAGCAAGATACATAGACTTTTGGCGGTAATTCCCTTCCATGGGTATATAAAATTCTACAGAATGCATTCAAAGATGTTAAAAGTTTTAAATATTACGTTATATACCTAAAAGTTCATTTGGTTTTATACATTTTACGAGAAACTTCAAAACTTTTGTGTGTTATAAGTTTTGGACGTAGCACGGACCAACAGAAGTATGTCCATTTGGCCTCTGATTTGATGGGCTACAGAATGTCTGGAAACTCTGCCTCCAT
>NW_026929700.1:0-39596 GCF_032062105.1 Saccostrea cuccullata | reverse complement strand
TTTGAAATTCACTTCCAGTAGGGAGTTATCGCCCTTTGATCAAAATTTAGAGGACCTCCTTGTCTGTGATGGAACTCAAAAACGGCTCAAGCTAGAAAGCTGAAATTTTTAGTGATGATAGAGGACATGTTGCCATGTTGCAACATGGTCAGGATATTTTCCGGAAGTGCCTAGTATGGAAGCTCGGTAGGGGTCAAAATTTAGGACACGTTTTATGAGTGATTTTTTGAGACATTTTCTATCATATCTTTTAAAATATAAATATTTTGTTAAAACATACTGAACAACATTTGTGCAAAATATCAAGACCTTTAATATGATATCAAGAAAAATGTGCTGACTCATCAAATTAAGGGCTGAAAGGGGCCAACAGTTTTTATTCAATAACTCTTTATCAGTCAATATTTTGTTATACATTACTGAAGCAAAGATCTTTATCTCAACCATCTACAACTATATATTATGGTTTTTATGTCGTATGGTACATGATTAGGGGCCACAAGGGGCCAGAATGCTAAATCTTTGATGCTGTATATCTCGAAAGGGAGAAATATTTTGATAAGCAATATTGAACAAAAGTTGTTCAAAATAATGTTCTGAACAGTATGCAACCTTTCATTTTTTGCTAAACGTCCCCATTAAGGAGTTGAAGGGTTGGCCCCTAAATATTTCTTTTGCTTTTAACTCAAAAACGAAATAGAATTTCTGAATAGTTGTTGAACAAAAAATGTTCAAAATCAAAAGATCTTTCAGATGAGATCCCGAAAAAGGGGCTGGGTACTCGAATTAGGGGCCAAGAGGGGCCAAAAGTCTTTTTTCGATAACTTTTTATCAGTTAATATTTTGTAATACATTACTGAAGCAAAGATGTTTATCTCAACCATCTACAACTATATATTATGGTTTTTATGTCGTATGGTACATGATTAGGGGCCACAAGGGGCCAGAATGCTAAATCTTTGATGCTTTATATCTCGAAAGGGAGAAATATTTTGATAAGCAATATTGAACAAAAGTTGTTCAAAATAATGATATGAACAATATGCAACCTTTCATTTTTTGCTAAACGTCCCCATTAAGGAGTTGAAGGATTGGCCCCTAAATATTTCTTTTGCTAATAGCTCAAAAACGAAAAAGAATTTCTGAACAGTTGTTGAACACTAAATGTTCAAAATCTTAAGATCTTTAAGATGAGATCCCGAAAAAGGGGCTGGGCACTCGAAATAGGGGCCAAGAGGGGCCAAAAAGTCTTCAATCGATAACTCTTTATCAGTTAATATTTTGTAATACATTACTGAAGCAAAGATGTTTATCTCAACTATCTACAACAATATATTATGGTTTATATGTCGTATGGTACATAATTAGGGGCCACAAGGGGCCAGAATGCTAAATCTTTGATGCTTTATATCTCGAAAGGGAGAAATATTTTGATTAGCAATATTGAACAAAAGTTGTTCAAAATAATGTTCTGAACAGTATGCAACCTTTTATTTTTTGCTAAACGTCCCCATTAAGGAGTTGGAGGGTTGGCCCCTAATTATTTCTTTTGCTAATAGCTCGAAAACGAAAAAGAATTTCTGAACAGTTGTTGAACAAAAAATGTTCAAAATCTTAAGATCTTTAAGATGAGATCCCGAAAAAGGGGCTGGGCACTCGAATTAGGGGCCAAGAGGGGCCAAAAGTCTTCAATCGATAACTCTTTATCAGTTAATATTTTGTAATACATTACTGAAGCAAAGATGTTTATCTCAACCATCTACAACTATATATTATGGTTTTTATGTCGTATGGTACATAATTAGGGGCCACAAGGGGCCAGAATGCTAAATCTTTGATGCTTTATATCTCAAAAGGGAGAAATATTTTGATAAGCAATATTGAACAAAAGTTGTTCAAAATAATATTCTGAACAGTATGCAACCTTTCATTTTTTGCTAAACGTCCCCATTAAGGAGTTGAAGGGTTGGCCCCTAAATATTTCTTTTGCTAATAGCTCAAAAACGAAAAAGAATTTCTGAACAGTTGTTGAACACAAAATGTTCAAAATCTTAAGATCTTTAAGATGATTTGAATAAAAAGGGCTGATTTCTAAATTAGGGGTCGTTAGGGGCAAAAGGCCTATTTTTTAAGTCTTTAATGTTCAATGTCTTTTTACAGATTGTGGTAAATCATTATTTTAGAATGAAAATCGCAATCAAAATCTTATCTCATCTCATCAAGAATTGGACGGAAGACCCACTCGTTGCTCGCAACGAGATCGTATCTAGTTATTATTATTTTTTTTTTCTTACCGATTTTGTGCACGCGATTTCTCGGAAACGGCTCGCCCGATTTTCACCAAACTTTCAGATCTGATAGATATTCATCTGAACCTTGTCGGAAATTTTCATCGTTGATGACGTCACTTCTGGCCGTGAGATATGGACGATTTTCTGATTTTTAGAGGGTCAGCTTGTCCTGAGATCTCCTCCTAAACGACTGAAGATATCGACTTGAGATTTTCAGTGAAGGTAGAGGAAGGATAGTAGATGTGACATTTTGCATATAGAGCTTTCCAGGTAAAAAGGCATCGACGTTCGGCTCATAAGCATCTCGCAAAAATTGATACGTTTTCTTTTATATCTTTTTACTGGTTAATATTTTGTTAAGACATGTATAATAAAAAATGTGCAATATAGTAGGACCTTTCATTTGATATTAAGAAAATGGGGTTAACCCTTCAATTAAGGGGCATGGAGGGGCCAAAAGTCTCTCGTCTTTAACTCTTTAATGATCAATATTTTGTGATACACTACTGAAGCAAAGATATTCAACTTAACAATTTGCAACAATATATTCTAAAACTTTGATCATATGTTACGTAATAAAGGATCACAGGGGGCTAGAATGCTATATCTTTGATGCTTTATATCTCGAAAAGCGTGAATATTTTGATAAGCAATATTGAACATAAGATGGTCAAAATAATGTTCCCAACAATATGCATACTTTTAATATGTTCATTTTCTCCGTTTTTTATTCATTTTCTACTCTTCCGTTGTAAACCGGAAGTACATGAAATTTAAATACATGTACATATATTTAAAACACTTAATATGTATAGCGATTTTTTTTTCATTTCTCTAATGAATGTTTTTTATTGTTCATTATAGAGATTTAAGGAATGCGTTAGCAAACGTTACTTCCGGTTTGATATTTCCACTGGAAGTACGGTTCGTTCAAACCGGAAATTGTCTAAAAATGAGTATTTTCCATCGAAACTTTCAGGGATGATATTTTCCATCTTTCATGATTACTGCATGATGTAGAGTTGAAAGAAGTTTTGAGCACATACGGTCGCACCGGAAGTGAGGAAGTAGAACAGGAAGTTGATTGGAATTGATAGATCCTACATTTTATTTGTGTTTCTAAACATATTTTGAAGAATTCTTGTGCCTTTCTGACATTTTTTATTATATCAGTGGAATTATCCCAACACAGGTCTTATTCCATCAGATATCGGACGGAAGACCTACTCGTTGCTTGCAACGAGATCGCATCTAGTTATTATTATTTTTCTTCTTCTTCTTCCTGGAACTTTTTTGTCCGGGAATGATCTTGTAAACTGTTCGTCCGATGTAAGTAAAACCTTTTTAAGGTAAGTAGACATGTTATGTAGATTTGCGGAATCAAGGTCATTTTGCGCGCACGTGCTTGCAAGAGCGCGCACGTGCAACACATGAAATGACCAAAATAATAGATATAGCCACAACTATTCTATTTTTGTATGAAATGCTTTGAAACTCATAATGTGAGGATATATTAGTAGTATAGACATGACGACATGGTGAAAATAGCAAGATCTCACGCGCATGCACGTGCACTTCGCTCTGATTGGCTGCAACTAAAGTCTCAATATCTTTCTTGTTTTTTGACGAAATCCTTTGAAATTTTGAACACAGCCATGCACTAGGATATCCTACAACATGAAATAAAGCAATTATCATGAAAACACGTGCATGCACGTGCGCTGCAATCTGATTGGCTGAAACTTTAAACAGCTATAACTCCCTTGGTTTTCAACCAAACAGGATGGGATTTGGAACATAGATAGATATAATGGACTTCTACAAGTAGGTATGGTCACCATGCATATGCATACACGTGCGTGTACATGTGCTGCAATCTGATTGGCCGAAACTTTAAACAGCTATAACTCCCTTAGTTTTCACCCAAACGGGGTGGAATTTAGAACATAGATAGATGTAATGGACTTCTACAAGAAGGTATGGTCACTATGCTCATGTATGCACGTGCGTGCACGTGGAATTAGTAAAATCAAACTTGAATCACACTTGAATGCGCGTATTTTTTAAAATAATTTTGGATTAAATACTTTAATATTCAGTGTATTAAAAATATAGATTGTGTAGAGAAGATGATATGGTCATGATAAAATGCATTCAAATGTGCACGCGTGCAATGCTAAAGTTTAAATGATTTTTGTACACTTCTTTGTAAATGTTGTTAAAATCTCAGATGCATAGAGTTTGTTTTATTTAATGAAGCTTACAGGAATATGGCACCAAAAGGGAGTTGGGGAGCGTTTGGGGAACATCTGTAACGGTCCCCGTTACAATTAGCACTAGTTGCTATTTTTTTTGCGGACAATACGATGATTTAGCCACCTTTAGCCACCTTCGGGCTCAGTGAACATTGTACTCCTTAAGTATCTAAATCATCGTATTGACCTAAAAACAGCAATAATTATATGAGTACATAGGTTTTAATGTTATGGTACATTGGTATAATGTTATAGTAATTTGTTATGTTATGATACATTGGTATGGTGTATAGTAAAACGATATAAGATTATGGTACATTGATATTATGTTTTAGTACATTAGTACATGGATAATGTTATGGTACATTGGTATAATGTTATTGTAAGTTGGTATAATGTTTTGATACATTGATACAATATCATGGTACATCTCCATAATTGATATTACTGTACACTGTTAGAATTTTATAGTTAATTAGTATCATGTTATTATTCATTGCTATGTTATCATAGTATATTGGTATTATCATAATGTTATATTATATTGACATTATATAATACATAAGGTGTAAGAAAAACAAAATTCAAACCTTCTTGTTTTCAGAGGGGGCATATATTTATTACTTTTTCTTTTATAACATTTTTATCACTTCTTGATTAAGAGCTTCAAGTTGTCATAATGTCAAAATCGTTTTATTAATTTTTGAAAATCAGTAATAAAAAATTGCAATTAAATTTTCAACCAGTAATTTTTTAAATTAGGTGAAAAAATGCTTTAAAACTGTAAATACGATTCATTTTACTAAAGTGTGACCCCCCCCCCCCCCCCAAGTTAGTTTACATCATATAAAATATGCTTAAATAATCTTCATTCCTTAAATATAAAGGATAAACATTTAAAAATGCATATACGCATTTTGAAATGTTCTTGATATGACTAACCGAAATCCTTGACCATTAAAGAAGACTTGTTTTTTGATTTAATTCTGGATCGAGGAGTGTATCTCCGGACCAGCCTGGCCACCTGATCGTAGGTATCCGTCATGAAGATTGTTCCAAACTCATTGTATACCCCCCTGTGAAATCGCGAATATGCCTTTCCTCCAACCTCGTTTCGCTGTTCAAAAATTTTGACGTTTTTGAAACCCCTCTCCTACAATGAATTGTTATAAGACAAAACTAACATCGTCGTCAATTTACATAATTTAATTGTAAAGTATTCATAACTCATGATACATTGCTTTTCACTGACCTTTAGAAGAGACGCCATATGTACTCCACTTATCCCTGCTCCAACAATGGCAATCCGATCATTAACAGATTTAGGACCTGATATCGCTGGATATCCCATAGTTATCATCTATTGCAATATAAAAATTTTTATTGACACATATGGAGATATTGAGATAATGAACAGTATTCAAGATCAAAACGTCCATAAAACAATACAAAAAATAGGAGCAGAGCAAACACGGACCTTCAAATCATGAGAGCTTGGACTATATGTTATGGAAGAGTAAGCATCCCCTGCTGACCGGTCACACCCGCCGTGTGCTCTTTGTCATGATCGGGGAATAACAGAAGGATCCGTCCTTAATTCAGTGTGTAAATAATGGACTAACAAGCAGTATGAAAACGTCAGTCAGTATTTTACTCAATGAGAAATTGTATTGACCATTATGATAGAACTTACGAAATAATTAGAAGATTGTTTATATTCTTGTTTCACCAACTTATTTTTCAATAATATACCTCGTTTTAGAAATTGAAATCTTGCTTATCGAATCAACTGAGATATATGAATTCCGTATACATGTGATGAAGGTATATTGCTGCAGAGGTAAGGGAAGTTGACAATTGTAAAGTTAAATTTATCATGTTTATCGTAGAGCTTGGTTGTTAGATAATTACCATTAATGTCTTTATTTTAATGCAATAAGTATTTTGATACCCCGGTTACCCATCAACTGGTTAATTTATTTCCAAAATCCTTTCAAAGCTGGAACACCTTATCTTATCCTCCTTCAATGAGTAAAAAGTCTGTAAAACAGTTTGTCGTGTGTTGCCACCTTTGTGACGTTTAATAATTTGTTTGAAATTCTCAAAAGTATTATTAATAATGACATATAATTTTTAGCAGACACAAGATATCAAGATGAGAAATAAAACCAATTTTGAAAAGGGAGATAATCCAAATTTACAGTAATTACCACTTAGATTTAACAGAAAAATCATGAAAATGGGTCTGAAAACGCTAAAACATAAATTTAAACAACAAACAAATGGCGGAGGCGGGGTGGCAGGAGGTAAATTACAAACTTTGAAACAACGTCCGTCCTCCAAGGATGTAGATGGGAGAAAAGGCAGAGTAACGGACCGCATGGTCAGAATTTCATTTGTTAGATTTTGATTGGTCAGATTTTGATTGGTCAATCTCTGCCTCTCCTACCACGGTAAGACATGGAACAAAATGACCATTACAAAGCACGGCTATACAGTATTTCAGACTTTCACATTCAAGGGGGACACTTATTGATTACAATAAAAATTTTTAAGTAAACTTAAATTTATTTATTTTAATGCAATAAGTATTTTGATATCCCGGTTACCCGTCAACTGGTTAATTTATTTCCAAAATCCTTTCAAAGCTAGAACACCTTATCTTATCCTCCTTCAATGAGTAAAAAGTCTGTAAAACAGTTTGTCGTGTGTTGCCACCTTTGTGACGTTTAATAATTTGTTTGAAATTCTCAAAAGTATTATTAATAATGACATATAATTTTTAGCAGACACAAGATATCAAGATGAGAAATAAAACCAATTTTGAAAAGGGAGATAATCCAAATTTACAGTAATTACCACTTAGATTTAACAGAAAAATCATGAAAATGGGTCTGAAAACGCCACTGTCTTGACCGAACTAGGGAAAGTTCAGACCCGCATGGGTACAAACTTGGCAAGTACAAAAGACTGCCTGAAACTTGTACTTAGGACTTGCCTAAAGTACTGTAAAAATTCACAATATTTTAGTAATCAACTTATACCGAAACAAACAAATTGGCAGACAATTTCCAACGATTTTCCTTCACAGAAAAAGGGATAAGTCGATCTGGAATGCATTGAAATACATTCATAGACATCAAATAAAAAAACGATGGAAAAAATCTCCATCTGCAGGGTAAAAGCTGAAACTAAAATGAAAAAACCCGAACGGGTTTAAACTTGGCAAGTACAAAAGACTGCCTGAAACTTGTACTTAGGACTTGCCTAAAGTACTGTAAAAATTCACAATATTGTAGTAATCAACTAATACCGAAACAAACTAATTGGCAGACATTCTTCCAACGAATTTACTTCACAGAAAAAGGATAAATCTGGAATGCTTTAAAATACATTCCTAGATATCAAATAAAAAACGATGGAAAAAATCGCCATCTGCATGGTAAAAGCCGAAACTAAAATGAAAAAACCCAAATGGGTTGAAACTTGGCAAGTACAAAAAACTGCCTGAAACTTGTACTTAGGATCTGCCTAAAGTACTGTAAAAATTAAACTAACAACAAAACAATCAAATTTGCTGATACTTTTTCCAACCGAATTTTCTTCACAGAAAAAGGATAAATCTGTTATACATTATTAGACATCCTAAATGCCTATCGTACTGTTAAAATAACAAAATGTTGTATAATTTCAAAGAATATCTATCTGAAAAATTGACGAACAATAAAAGTAACAAAATGGTGACAAACTTTTATGACTTAGATGTATATCTATTTTCTCGCTGAAATTAAAGCTCCGGCCCCTTATACTCCTATATAAATGAACATTCCCCTGACTGTTCAGATGAACTCCGTCGTGAACAAATTTACGACTGCAGTCTCCTTCACGGGGAGAAACGAAATAATTCCCATGTTCCCAAAATACGCAGTAACCCAGTGCTGGCAATGCATCTCTCAATATTGCGTTTACTTTGTCTGCAAATTATTGTACCCAAAACGAACACCAAATCGTGGCAATAATTTACAAACAATTATATTTGCAACTTTATAGCGGCGATGCATTACCGATACCACAGATTCAATTTCTGCAGCTAACAAGGTAGCGTCGGTACTAGTACTAATATCGTTCTCCCCAATCATTAGAACAACTACATCTGGACCTAAAGCAAACACGCTCTCCATATCCTTAGATATTACATCACGAACCTTTCTTCCACCCACACCCCTGTACAAGACGGAATGCGTTTCTCCAAGACCAAGGCTCGCAGAATACCTGATGTCACCATATTTCAAGAATTCATGAAAACGACGCACAATTGAATGTCCAAGAATGACAACTGAAGTTTTACTCATAGAAGACATAATGAAGTAATTTTACTCACCAAAATCTTGATAAAATAAATTACAAACATTGAAACAATATCCGTCCTCCAAGGATGTAGATGGGAGAAAAGGCAGAGTAACGGACCGCATGGTCAGAATTTCATTTGTTAGATTTTGATTGGTCAGATTTTGATTGGTCATTCTCTGCCTCTCCTACCACGGTAAGACATGAAACAAAATGACCATTACAAAGCACGGCTATACAGTATTTCAGACTTTCACATTCAAGGAGGACACTTATTGATTACAATAAAAATTTTTAAGTAAACTTAAATTTATTTTTGTAGTAAAATATACAAATATTAAACAGACGTGATTGACTCTGAGGTATCTTTTATCTCAAGCTCACCGGGATATATCATATCAAATAAGAATGAAAGCAACCATTGCTAATTGACAATACGTCGTCAATAGCACAATTGGTGCCCATGGGAACTCCAATAGATTGGTCTCCAACAAAAAACATAGATATTGACAATTAGAAAGGAAAGCATCTTTTTGATGTCAGCTTCAGAGTACTTTTGTGTACACTCAAGATGTTGTTAACAAAATAATTTTGCAAATGACCAATGACAAGGTAAGTAAATTTACGAGTTCGTTTTTAATTGAAAAACCAAACTGTCAATGATATAAAAATTCTGGACTTGAATTTATTGTTTGGAATGGTTGTATATAAAGTTGAAAAGTTGTAAGTTTTTAAGCTGTCGATTTTGGTAAAACTTTGTAATTTCATAGTGTCCTAAAGTTCCTTTGAATACTGTAAATTGAAGAATTAAGACAATATTTTTGAACATATTTATGCCAAATAAAATAGTTAAAAAATAATTTTTTCCATCTGAGAATGGCAAATTATGCCAAAATTGTTTTGATTTTAAACTTAATTCTATTTCTACAAAGATAAAGAGTAGAAGATATGAAAATTAAATTAATATAAAATTTTGCATTTTGTGATGTATGTTTTGGAAATGCTGAGGAAGGTTGCCTCTACAAAAATTGTGAATTTCATGACCTCTAGCGTCAGGTATTCTGGTTTTAGGGCGAGGCTCTGTTGATGATATAGTGAAAATGCATTAATTCTTTGAAAATCTTCTCTGCTCCTTGGTATTTAAGCCAATGAACTATGTACATAATTATGATGAGGAAGATTGCCTCTTTGAAATCTGCTTTTTGTTGGTATTGATCAAACATTTATAATGAGCAAGAGTGCCTTTTCCAAAATTGTGAAATGTCTGGCCCCAGGGTCAAGGGTTGGGCACAACTGATTAAAGAGTGAAACATGCATATTTTCTTTGTTCCTCTGCTTTGTCTTTGGGTATGAAGTAATCAAAGTAAATATGCCAAGGGTATAATTATAATGAGCAATGGTGTCTATTTAAAAATTGTGAAATTCATGGCTTTTGGTTCAAAACACGAACCAAATTGATTTTTTGGAAAGTTGTTACATGATGCTCAGGTGACTTATAAGAAGGCCCTTGGGCTTCTTGTGTAAGAATTTCAATTTATACAAATAGTTTTGAAGTATTATTACAGAAATGAATGCTTTAATACAGCTTACTAAAATAGAAGAGACATAAACCTGAATTTGACTTTTTAATATGTTTTAAAATTTGGACATTAATTGATTTTGTGTGATTTGTGTACATGCGCTATATATGTATATGAAGTCTTTTACTACGCTTATATCGCTTAATAATTTTAAAACTCGTACATGTAATTTTGTATTAAGTTCTAGAGTTAAAACCTTTTTATTTAAATCATAACCATTTTTTTTAAAATTAATTGTTATGAATTTACAAAGGATAATTTGCAAACCACATTTTTGGCAGATTGGCTCCTGCTCTTTAGATAAAAAATTGTTTTAAAAATTATAGAATTTCATCCTATTTATACATTAGTATTACATCCTTTTCCTTTTAGAAATGGTTTGGGACTATAAAACTTGAATAAACTTAAAACAGCCCCCCCCGAAAAAAAAGCCCTTTGACTTGTGTCCAGTCAGTAAATATAATTAAACATTAGTGACTAATTATTGCCATTTCACTATTCAACGTTAACGTTCTAGTTTAAAATTAACTCACCCTATTTGCGTTACACCGAAAAGGCCTTTGGAATCCTTCAACGTATCCCTTATCTGAAAGTCCAGCTGCCCATACTATGTACAGCGCCAGCAACATCTTCATCATGAATAAAAATCTATAATTCTTTGAAATAACCTGTAAAACTTTAAAAAGGTGTCAATCCCTCCAAAAGTTCACTGCGTGCAAACATACAAATAAGTGACATTAGAGACATAGTTAATCATGATCGGTCGAAAAATTGTCAAATTAATGTTTCACTGTGTTTTTATGAATAAACAACTTTATTTCAAAGTGGTGTTTGGGTTAAGGATAGCCTTTTCGGAAGATCTAAAATGTTTATTCAACTTGTATAATTTACGTGATGTTTTTTTCCTTTGAAGATCACTGTGGTTTTATTTTTGATACACCATGACTAACTGTGATCTAACAACAATGCTCTATCAAAAATAGAGCACGCCAGAGTGATGATGCACCAATTCTTATGACCCTTGACCATATACACTGAATAAGGAATAAATATACATGTAAAACAAAGTCATGTAAATATAGTTGAGGTATACCTTTCCTAACGTAAGAAAATTAAATTTTGCACGCGCCAATTTTTAAATCCAAAATGGAATTTACACAGCAAATTTTTTATTGATTCAGAAGGCTTTTCATTGACTCTCAAAAATTTGAAGTGTGATTTGAAGTTTATTAATTCCAAAACAAATTGCTACATCCAGTCAAAAACTCGCTGTACATCTTGGTCAAAAGTGGACATTCTCCCTTGCGGTAATCGTTAAACGTTTAACACGCATTCTCAATTTATAGTCTCAATTCGCTTTAAATAATGTACCGCGTTTTAAGTAATATAATATTTCAAATAAATTTTATTTTCTGCCAGTCTTACGAACCTTTGTTGGTTGTTGATTAAAATACAACAATTGTTTGTTGTAGCTTGAATGATTGTCTTAGGAGAAAATCACATTTTATAGCAGAAATCGATATTTACGTTACTGTCGCCGATCATCTTGTAGTTTTTATTTTAAACCAAAAAGAATTTTTAAATCATTAACATATCTTTTTCTTAGTAAGATTGTCCTACATTTGAGTTATATTTTCTGAATATCACACCCTTCACACATATGCGTATCACAAATTTTGAAAAATTTTAATATATTTATCAATTTTTGATGTCACCGCAAAATTATTACTTTTCTATTTGGAAATTCAAAAGGACTGGAAGGAATGATGAACTAACTCAATAGGACTAAGTTGTAACTTTTTAACATCATGAGCACCCTTTCTATTGCATGGAAAGGTAAAAAAGACACTGTTTATCTGTGTTTATGAACAATAGCCCCCCTTTTCTTATAAGTCCAATGGTTAAAAAATTCAACGATATTTACGTGTTACTATTTATTCACAAATTAAGTAAGAGAACTACACTGTTCCCTATGGGCCAAATTGCCTTACACTCAAGCACTAGAATATGCCTTTAATTAACAGTGGAATAATTGAACAATGGCATTAAAAGTTACGATAAATCTCAGAAAGATATTTACGTTACCAATATTTACGTTACCATGTTTTAAAGTAAATAAGTATTAATTTCTAAAGCTGTTTGAACAGATTTGCGAGTGAATCTTTATGATGTAAATACTAAGAACATGAAGAAATATACACTGCTTCTTAAAATGTCATTTTTTTCTGTAACAAGAGTGCAGAAATGCAAATGGAAGTGCACATGGAAAGGTGAACATTTTTACTCAATATCTTGTGCATCCGTGTGATTTGAAAATTGAATTGACATAATATTATTCATAAGTAGAATCGTGGTTTAATGATTAAATCTTTCCATTTTGAGCAATTGGTTAATATTGCATAGTTTCAAGTGTAATGCACGTTATCATTCGGAACGTAAATCTGAAACAAAACTTTCTTCAAGTCTGTATTTTGCTGTTTGTTTGAACTGATAGTGATCGTCAACTTTAAAAAATGGTTATATACACTTGAATTGTATACCAAGCTAAATATTTTGAAGAAAAAAATATCATTTTTGTAGGAAATATAATTCCAGAAAATAGGCGCTGCGTTGCATGCAGTGGGGGGGGGGGGGGTTCTACATCGGGTAAAATAAGAAAGACGGCTGTAGGTGTTGTGTGTCAAGATACTGGTTGAAATTGAATCCATTTCCATTTTTGTTGCTTTGCAAGAAATACATTTAATAACATGTATAAAATTTGCACCTAATTTTCCCATTTGCATTGTTGCATAGACATATGACTTAGGAGGTATGCGTCTATGCTTTAATGGTACTGAATATTCAATTTACGTTATATGAACGTAGAATGTATATTGCTCTATAGAGCACATGTGATGTGCAACTGTAATTATTGACAAACTTTTTAAGGGTGGTGGGCGATCTTTGTTTTATTTTTGAGATTTGACGATAAAGTTTTCACAAAAAATTAAGCATTTCTGGTATGTAGCAACAAGGGGGGTGGGGGAGCAGTCCCACCCTGCCCCCCCCCTTTTTTTCTCCAGCCTTACTTCAACTTCAGTAAATGTTCAGTGAAAGGCTGGTTGCCCCCACCCCCACTAATAGTGATGTACGGAAAATATATTGTAATAATTGGTAATGAATGTAGTTGGCATTGAAAAAAGTTCGCCTCCCCCCTCTAGGATTTTCGACTTTGAGCAAGTTTTCTCACCCCGCCCCCCCTTTTTTTTTGCCTTGTCAACTTTCCAAGTAAGTAAAAAAAATTATCTGGCTACCCCCCCCCCCCCCCTTACACACACACACGCACATACACTTTCAAAAACGATGCTATGTGAATGACTGCATTTGAAATAATCAATAGATTAAATGGTGGAAGGGGGGGGGGGGTGTTATGAATTACATGAGTCCTCTATAGATAAATCATTTATAACTTGAATTTTCAATTCAACCCTTTGTAAGAACACAGATTAGAAAATTCATAAAATTCAATAATTTGAAATAATATAATCATTTTCCCCCGAATATACTTTTATTTTTGTATGATATCTATGTGCGATATTTACGTGATATTTAACAAACACTTCGTAATCAGGTAATGGCGAAATATTTAACCTTTTTATATTCTAAATAATGTGCGTTTCTCTGAGCAGATTAATAAAGAATCAATGTAGCATTTTAGGGAATATTATCATTATTAAGCTTATCATCGAATGTGCTAAAACTTGTTAAAATAAAAAGAAAATAATTTCATTTAAATGAAAATTATGTCCGTTTTATTTTTACTAATAATTGAATCAAAGATTGTACACCCCTTTTACAAATGTGCTTAAACGTTTCATAAATGTTTGTAGTTAACAAAATTTGATGTGTATTATATTAATTTTGTATTTAAAAAAAAATCTTTCGTTTCCAAATATGGCTTTTCAACATCACGTAAATATCTTGGTGTAAACTTAGCCCTCCAACCGCTTTTATTTCGAAGGAGGCCAACAAAACACTGCATGAAGTATGTAAATCAAATTGCGATTTTTAATTACTATACACTTTCATGTTTCAAATGACGTATAAAAGTGTTAATTTCAGTTCACTAATTTTTTTACTTTTCCCAAGATCGATTTGTGACTAAAAATTGAGAATGCGTGTTAAATTGTCCAACTGGTATTTTTTTTGAGTGTTTAACAGGTTGGGGGGAAACGTAAATTCCGCTATAATAGTGGTATTTCACTATTATAGTGAAATTACGCTATATTTCCAGTCGTGGATACCTTCAATTACACCCGATACCATTAAAGGCGTTTGAACCGCACGTCATGATGGGTATTACAATGAACAAAAACTGTCATGCTTGCATGTTTTGAATTTTAATAAATTTTCTACAGTTGCGTTTGAAAATACGAGCACTTTCTTTTTAACGGAAGTTGCATTTTTAACATAGCAACCGATGATTGCGGGGATATATAAGCCTGTTTGAATCTCACTTATTGCTCATTAATGTGCACAATTTAATGTTTGTTACAATTGTCAACTTAAAATGGAAAGGGTTTATTGAATTAAACAAGAAAAAGATTATTTCTGTCTGCATGGTTACGGGTATGGAGGCTCGTTATGGTAAACGGAAAGACCCATTATTATCGACCGCTGCTGCAGCCGATCTTTTTGTACATGGTTGTTAAATAGTGAACATGGGAAATGAGAAGTTATTTTTGTAAAAGTTCAGTATTTTAATTCTTCATTGATAACATGCATGTAGAAAATCATCAGTAAAATTTAAAATATTATTGTTATAATGTTTCAATTTCATTGTCATTTCTCATCAAGTTATTTGATAATTTTTGGCTACATAAGTCGTAAAAAGAGGTAACAAAAGGTATTACATATATATAAAAGGAAATTTTGATTTTCCGGTCGCATCATAATGACGTGGTGCATAAAGTGCATGGTTAATAAAAAATCAAAAACTCTTCTCGTAAAAATTGTTTTGAATATATTTTATAGCTGCGAATGCTGCCAATGATACAAGAATAATTTCGTTTCGACATTTTGCACAGTGCCTTACGGCATAGCCTATTTTGCAGAAAACATAGGAATTATCACGTGCATGATCAAGATCCGGGGTGCACGTGGTTCGGTCATTTTTATTTCAGACTGTCTTCAAAGCAATACAAATAATTTTTTTAATAAGTACGGATATACATATTTTAATGCATTTGCTCATCAGATATACCCTGGTATATTCATCGATGTAATAAAGTCCATAGGCGTCTGAAGCAAATTGAAAGGGTGGCTAATTGAAAGTGGGGGTGGGGGGGGGGGTGGGGTTAAACCAACACAAAAGATAAACCCCAATTTTCAATACAAAGAAAATGTCTATCCTTGCAAGAAAGTGGGGGGGGGGGGCTAGGCGCCCCTAGCACCCTCCGGTTCTGACGCCTATGAAGTCTTTGATAAAAGATTGTAAATGAAAATATACGCTTTTCAAGATTCTGCTTCAGCTTTGAATATCTTGCACTTCCATTGCATGGATATGCTTTCAGAATTGTGAAAGTACTTTTTCAAATGCTTAATTGTTTGCGGCTAATTTAAATTTGATGTTACACATCAATTTTTAATTGTGGAAAATATAAATTGAGTCGAAGATATTTTCTACACTTCTTATGCTGAGCAGTGATGATTTGTTATTTGAAGTTTCCTTGTAGTTTAAACAATAATATAATGGCATAAATCTAAAAGTCTGAAAAATTAATACTTTTAGTGTGATTTTTTGCTATATACTTTCATTTCATATGAATATAATTAGATATGAATATTTTTTAAGTAACCAAAAAAAAAAAAATATAGCTATTTCTCTCAGATTTTAAAGTTAAATCATTTTTGCCTAAGTGCATAACCATTAAATGTTTAATAAGATACATTTGTGCGGAGTTAAAAAGATGGTTGAATTATAATTATTTGAACATGTGTTAAAATAAGGTTACAGACACTCTTGTTAAATATTGGGTACCGACACCGAAAAAAATTGAGTCTTTTTTTCTGAAATAAACAATTAACCAGCCGATATTGAAAATTAGATATATTTTCTGGGACTGTTTATATAAATTGATTTTGTTGAGAGAAAAAATATTGGGTTTATCAATACACTCTTTTTTCATGTTTGCTATAATGGGTCTTTCCGTTTACTATAACGGGCCTCCATACCCGTAACCATGCAGACAGAAATAATCTTTTTCTTGTTTAATTCAATAAACCCTTTCCAGTTTAAGTTGACAATTGTAACAAACATTAATTTGTGCACATTAATGAGCAATAAGTGAGATTCAAACAGGCTTATATATCCCCGCAATCGTCGGTTGCTATGTTAAAAATGCAACGTCCGTTAAAAAAAGAGTGCTCGCATTTTCAAACGCAACGGTAGAAAATTTATTAAAATTCAAAACATGCAAGCATGACAGTTTTTGTTCATTGTAATACCCATCATGACGTGCGGTTCAAACGCCTTTAATGGTATCAGGTGTAATTGAGGGTATCCACGACTGGAAATATAGCGTAATTTCACTATAATAGTGAAATACCACTATTATAGCGGAATTTACGTTTCCCCCCAACCTGTTTAAGAGTAACCGACATAAGGAATTTAGCAAGATAATTTCGGTTTCCACCGAGAATTGCCATAGCATAAAATCACAACCGTCATCCATGGCGTTTTTTCATTGGTCATTTAAGGAGATATTTCATAAATATGGCACGTCAAATTCACAAAAATGAGCTAAACATAATTTCACGGTTGTTAAACTAGGTTTATCAGTTGTAAACTATAGTTTACGGACTGTAAACTATAGTTAACAACGTTAATCTATATTTTACACATGTAAACCATAGTTAACGCGATAATCTATTTCAGAACCGTAAACTATACATGCTATACTTAACACTGAAAACAATCATTTGCGATTACAAAACATAGATTATCTGATAAATACAGTTTCACGATTTGTAAACTATGGTTTACAACTCTTAACTATAGTTAACGATCTGATAAATATAGTTTCACGATTTGTGAAACTGTGATTAACAACCCTTAACTACAGTTTACGATTGTAAATTAAAATTTACAGACGTGAATCTATGATTATCAATAAAATCGTTTTATTACAGACAGATAAACTTAGATTAGCATTCGTAAACTATGGTTAACAACCGTGAAATATAGTGTTACAGATGAAAACTATAGTTAACGAATTGTTATCTATAGTTCACGGATTGTAAACTATAGTTTACAGTCGATGAACCTAGTTTATCAACTATGAAACTATGTTTAGCTCATTTTTGTGAATTTGGCGTGCCATACATAAACGCGCTAGCGCATCATGAAAAATGTGCTGGCGTGCAAGACTGTGTGATTTACGCACCAGTAATTCACACTAAGCTTGTATCATTGTTCTCAGGTAAATCATAACATTTTATATGACCAACGTGAAAAAGAGCCCGTGATTCAAAAAGTTTAGCGCGCTGTATTTCTTTGAACTTTAGAACTACAGTACCTCGCCCATTCAAGTCTAAACGCCATGGATGACAGTTGTGGGGTTGAGCTTATAATGGCAATTCTCAGTGAAAACCGAAATAATTGCGGGAAAATTCGTCATGTCAGTCAATCTTAACACTTGTAAAAATTATACTAAATAGAAAATTTAAACGATTATCGTACGGGCAAACGTCCACTTTTGACCAAGATGTACAGCGATTCTCTGAATTACGGAATACAGCGATTTGTGTTGGAACTGATAAAACAGGACGGCTCGGAATATCCATCTTTTTTCCCGTACTGCATTGTGTGAAGTCAGGTTTGTTACACTTCAAATTTATGAGAGTTAAACATTCATTTAAAAATGCACAAAATGTGCTGTGTGAACTCCATTTTGGAAAAATCGGTATGCAACATTTAATTTTCTTGGTACAAAGATATGAAAGGTATACTAGTACCGCCACTGTTTTTACATGACTTTGTATTTTGCTTAGCTTGCTACTTTGTTTTTTTTTCTATTCAGAATGTGAGGTCAGGGTAATTAGAATGGCTGTGTTTGATAGAGCATGGTTGTTAGATGACATAAAGTCATGATGTATCAAAAAAAAAAAAAAAAAAAAAAAAAAAAAAAACCCACAGTTGTTTTCAAAGGAAAAACACCGAAACAATTATAAATAAAACATATAGAGTACCTTTTAACTCGTGAATTTTCAGATATCAGACCAGGAGGACAAGCCCCCTCGTCTGATATATGAAGATAATCAATCAATGCTATATGAATGTTTTCTGAGTACAGTGTATTCAAGAAGTGTATTCAATCAGTGTATTCAAATAAGACTTAGTAATGTCCGTAAAAACCGTAACGCTGGCCTTATTGTTATCGTTCTAACTATTTTGTAAAGTGAGTTTTCTAAGGGTTAAATTCTTAATTTTTAAAAAAATGTTTTTGGTGAACACAATCTAAAAAATTAATTATATTTTGTTTTATTACATCTTGTCTTTGTATAAATTATTTATCAATTACGCTTTTAGTTACCAAAGATTGACCATAGGCCCATTAGAAGCTTTTAATTTTTTCGGCATGTTTAAATTGGTTATCAAATTATTTATAAATGTGTGTGTATGACTAGCGAGGAGGGACAGGGATAAAGATTTGTGTTTACTTTGTATGTTAATAATTGTATTACTTGTATTGCACATGCAGAAACAATCTATTTGTCACACATCAGGAAAAGGTATATTAATGAATTCTATTTACTAGACCAAATATATACTCAAATTCATTCACGTGATTATAAAACAAGATGCTAAGACATTTAAAAAAAATGGTATATTTACATGTACATGTATGTTAAAAATATATGATTTAAATAGTCTGTGCTTCATGATTTTTTTCTCATTTATTTCATAATTACATGTATGATGTATGTTTTTTTTTTCCTATCCTTCTCACTCATATTATTTTCTGACTATGTATATCATATACTTGTACCTTTGACCTGAATTCATATATGCTGTAAATATTTTTCATTGTCCACATGTACCATATATTTGAAATGGTTTTAAGTGAATAAATGGACTGGAACTTGAACTTGATGATCACCACGAAATGTGGTCAGCAGGGCGAGTCTTATTGCAGAGGAAATCTGAACATAGAAATAAAAGCAGGGTAGTAAATATTCTTTCTACATTGTTTTCAGTTTTCCAGTGTTTGAATAAACGGTTGTTGAAATATGTTTGTATGTGTAGGTGTGTTTTTGCTCCAATTCAGTTAATAATATAGTAGTTTAGGTAATAAAACAGTTGTTTAATCAGAACTTTGTGAAACAGCCAATCTGTTGTCTCTCGGGACAACAGTTTGACTGTTTTCCACGTAGTCATTAAATAAGTGCATTTTTACTGATAGTTCCCTTTCTAAGGAGGAAAATTTTCAAAATCATAATTATATCAGTTTAAAATGTATTTGTTTATTCCCAACAATCAAACTGAATTTGAGTTACTTTACTCAAACTGATTTCCTCAACTGTATTAATATTCTTCGAAAAGGATATACATTACAGCTAGGTTCCAATAAATATGCTACCACGCCTCTTTTTTTACTCATCATTTAAATAGTAGCAACAGGGAAGGGGAAATGTCAGGAATACTGTCAAAAATTATATTTGAAAGAATGTTGTTAATCACATGTGGAGCCAAAAATCACCAACCAACTTAAAAAAAAAATTAAAAAATAATTTACCAAAATTGAAAACATTAAAACGAACGACTTTTCAACACTTCATACAACCATTCTTCAAGATAAGTTATATTTAACAAAAAGAATGGTGACTAGCTATAGAATTGAAATTTTATTTTGTTTATAATTTTCTGATTACAAAACATGTATGTTGAAAATGGGTTTAAGCTTTTTAATGATGAATGTAGTAATTTTTTTTCACGCCGGCAATTTTAAATAGAATGATCACAATTTTACAAAATTTTATAATCAATTGATTTTTTTTCACTAAATCTTTATATAGTTTTAATCGTTTCGGTAAAACACGTGTGTTTGTTATATATGCAGAATATGACTAATGTAAGAAAATTCAACTTAAAATGTGGTATACATATCTATGCATTGTACGCATATGAGAGTAAGGAAACCTTAGTCATGTAGATAAATGCTTGAATATTATGTACAACGCATAATCATACGTTATAATTAATCCGATCATGATCTTGAAGCAGCCAGTAGAACTAATAAAGATATAGACTTGAAACCTAGTCACAAAACAAAGAGAAAACTTATCATTGATATAGATCTGAAGAGCTCTACATGCCTGCATTCCGTCTCTTCGTATTTCCATTTTCATTTAATAAATTTTCATTCTAATTATCTGTCTTCTTTTAAAGTATGTCTGTTTGTATCATATCAACATCACACTTTATTTTATCGTCTTTTGTTTCTTGATTTCATCGTATTTAAAATATTTTCTGTATTTATACTGTCATATTTGTTATAACCTGAATGATCATGGTGAATTTGTTTCAGATTATTTTGTAATCCCTCTTTATATTTACATTTCCATTCCATACTAGTAAATGATTTCTTTAATAACCCTTTTTCTTTTAAATGACAACATAACTGAGAGCAACGAAGACACACAAGTGCTCGCAAACACCCTCACTACCAAAGCAAAACTCACAATAACACCTGACCAAATAAGTAAACTGGTAACCCAACCCAATCAAGCAAAAATACTTCAAGTTGACAAAAACTGGTAAAGAATCCTTTGACTTCCTGCTTTGTCAGCATCTTTGCTACTATTGGAACTTCGAAACGGTAAGACTATGTCAACAGGAAACTTTAGGGGGTTATACCTAACAGATACATTGACAACCCCACCGCAAACCAATGCAACTTCCACAGCTCCTCCATTTTTCAGGTTCCTGCAGGGTCTGATGAAGTCGCGGAGTCTTCTTTCAGATTCAGAAGAAACAACCTTTTCTACGTCAACTCCGTCGGTCCCTACGCGTCTGACACACAGCTCCCTGACCATAACAGGAGAACGTATATACTCACCGCCATAAAGTGTTTTCCATGCTGTCACAAATACTTCTTAATCAAATGTCTATTATGCTGCCGCAACAACTTCTCAATTAAATTTAAATCATGCTGCCATAAATACTTCTCACTCAAATTTACATTCATTATCTCTGCCACCAACGCTGTCGAATGCGGTTCCGAACGTTATCAAAACAACGCCATACAATCCAAAAGAACATGCCACACGGTAAATGAGATCGACTGGTTGTTCATTTTGTTTACGGGTGAATACTGAAATCCGTGCTACGCATGATTCAGTCTCGTATAATGTATATTTTCGGGTGTTTTAAGTCATTAAAAGTTCACTGCTACATTGTAACAGACTAATCCTCACCCCCACCCACCACTTCCAGTATTGGACATGTACATGTTTTTGTTCGTTTTGATGTTGTTTCTTTGTCTGAGTCTTTTTCTTTTATAGAATGGTATGGATTGAAGAGGTCAAAGTAAAGACTGCTTTGTATACCGTATACACTTCGTTAAAATATGTTGCACTCGCGCATGCGAGTTCATCCTATATAAATGTGTTTTTATTTTTATTCTATAAATAATCTTTGCTCGGTTAAACTGGTGAAGGTAGAACATAAAGTTATTTTGTAAAACGGGCTACGGGCTTTTTGACTGCACAGTTACATGTAGCTGCTTTTTCAATAAAAGTGAAATGCATAAACGTTCTTGTCATTCCTTATTTGCAAAACTTTTTCGTTTAAACTTTCTAATAGTACAATCAAGTTCTCCAAAGATGATATGAAGGAGGATTGAGTTACTGATTGACAATATCTGTGTAGTTTTTGGAGAAGTTCTTTAACAATCCGTCTGTCTCCCCATGGATACCAACTGTGTCCAGCTATAAGCTTAATTTTTTTGTACTCAAGTGAGGTAGACTATATTAAAAGAACTTACTTATGATAAAAAGAAAAAAAATTGCTAAATTGGCTTTAAATAGATATAGATATTGAAGATATACTGGAGTAGTTTCAATTGTCAATAGTTATACTCCCATTCATATGTCAAACCATCTATGATATTTCTTAGTCAACATTAAATAAAAAGAATACCACAGACTCTGACACACTTGAAACGAAAATGGTAGCCTAAACAAAAACTTATCATAAATGTGATAACTTCAACTCGTCAACTTCCCTCACATGACATAGCAATATAAAATTATAACCTGTATTGTGGGTTTATGTCTCCCAGTCGATTCGATATGCAAGAACATACTCTGCGTATGAACAATGTCTAAAAGGAGGTAAGTTATTGACAAACAAGTCGTTGAAACAATAATTTGGTTTGAAGTCATGATTTCACAAGTCCAATAGACTACGCAATTACCTTGTCTGGAAATAAAATCTATCATTTAGTCAAACATGTTGAAGGCTGTCTGACGTTTTTCATACTTATTATTAGGCCATTAGTTACACACTAAATTGTCTACGAACTTTTGTTATTTTCCCAATCCTAAAAATAAGCAGAGTGAGAAGTGTGACCTGTCGACAGGGATTTAACTCCTCCATGGCACCTGATCCTAGTGCTCGTGACTGTTTGCTCAGCTCCCGATATTTCATTGTTTCTATGGACTTTAAGCTTGATTACTGTTCGTTATCTCTATAATGTATGATAGGAGGACACTGTTGATTGTTTGTGTTATTTTAATCTGTTATCTTAAAATATACTTAACCTATGTTTCCGCCATCTTATTTATCTGCGCAATACTGTTGCAAGCCAAAACTTTGCAGACTCTTAAGGTAACTATTTTGTATTTAGAATGAGGTATGGAACTCATCAAAACTTTAATTTTTAAAAGTACCATGATTTAACAGCCTTCTTCCTTTTTTGATGCTTAATATTCAGGATGATTTTTCAAACAGTTGATAATATTTTGTCGTAGATCGTAAGAAAATATGTTAGCATGTGTATTTGTTAGTGGTCAGTGTGACTTTCATAATGACAACACATATAAATTAATAACGATATATAAAAATAATCTTGAATCTATTGATTCAATAATTAATTTATTTGAAATTTAAGACAAAAATAAATTTATCTCAAAGTATAAAAACAAAAATGATTTCTTGCAATAAAACATGACAAAGTACTTTCAAAATAGAATCAAATTCCTTTTTATTGGTATCAAATTATTTTAAAAATTAGTCTTAATGATTAGCTCACATCTATTTTAATGTATCATATTGTGTAAATTTCTAAATTTTCGAAACTCCAATTCTAGTATGTAATATTTTGACTGTAACATACACCAAACTGTCATTTAGATTCCTATGAAGAAAATAGAGCTTTTCATTAAAGCTGACATGAATTCTTAAAAACGCAACATTTTCATCTATGTACGACTTGTTTCATAACAACTATAGCCGCATTCCGCCATATTTCTTTCAGATTCCTTGTCTCATTGTAACGATATATACCCCAATGCGCTCGTTACACTTGAATGATTTTTTGGTTTGGGTATCGACTTGTGCACATCTCCGATGGTAAAGCATAATTTTATGAGAACCCATAAAGAGATCAAGACATTTCAAAACCACAATAAACAACATAATAATCATATTTCTGAATAATTATTGATTTGAATCAAAAGAAAAAAAAATGCAAATTTGGTGAGAAATTTAGATGCACGAGTACGTATTTTTACAGTGCGCCAATTTATGCAGAATAAACTTGAAATAAAAAGCAGTAAAATCTGCAAACACAATTTGATATTATATAATTTGAATGGAACAAAACAACCAACGTCTTTGATTTGCAGGTCCTATGCAATTGATGCATATCGAGAAAACGCCTCGAACGCTGTAAACGTACTCATACCTGGTAATAGGGTTACTGCATCGGTTCGAAGATGTGCACAAGTCAAGTGATATACATCCTGAATTCCATTTATTGAAATATGCATCACAAAAAAGAAATAAACTCCGTAAAAGCTCAATAGTAAACACACTGTCATTACTCCGTACAGACTAGCAAATCGATACACTAAGTCCGTGCTGATCAGATTTTGGTCAGGGAAAATATCACAAGTGGAAAGAGAAGTTATTTGGTATCTGCGCGGCTGAAGGGGGGTATTATAACCGATGTTCATAAGCTACAATTGTGAATTGTCTATCTACATGTAGTTCTAATATACATTCTATACAAAGTCATGTATATAGTCTGCAGTTGGTTTGCGTCGCAAAATTCATTTGTCAATTATAACTGATTATTTTAGTATAATCTCAAATCTAAACCAAGTAATTTGATGTACGGTAATTATTTACTTCAAATCTTAAAAGCAATTAACCAGAATACAATGTGTACATAGATCTATACGTCCTTTAACACACAAAGAAATGCCATCCCCTGTTCAGATTGACATTTAGGCATTTGATTTTTTAGGCAGGGGGGGGGGGGGGGGAGTGCAAAAAAAATTGACATGACCGTGATAAAAATATTCTTAGAAGACAGACATCTCTGCCGAATTCAATTTTGAATTTTTTTTTTAAATGTGACCACAAACTATGTGCATTTTGAGGAATATAAATGTTTTATATTTATGTTTTTATAGAGAGTCTTTCGAGATTTCAGTATCCCTGCCTGATAGTCTAGCTATTTTTTTTTTATATATAAAAATAATTTCTGTAGAGGTATTTAGGAGATAATTTTAAAAGCACGGGTAGGGATTCTTGACACTGGTTGAATACGGATAATTTTTATCTACTCTTTTGTATATTGAACTCTCTCTCTCACTCTGTAACCATCCCTTTGGGCAATAATAGTGTCTTCCCACAAATTTTTATCAAAATAGAAAATTTGGTGAAATAGTACTAGTCATAACACCAAATTTTCTATTTTAATAAAAATTTGTGGGAAGACAATAGGTATAAGCTCCTACGCACTTTGTGCTGTCCATTTATTAAGCCTTAGGACAGTTCAAGGATTTTTTCCAGGCGGGATGTCGAAACTTCATAAATTGAATAATAATTTTAATTTGGACGAGAGTTTAACCCAAACGGCCAAATTGAAAGAGAGACTAGAGGTATTGTGAGCAATGGGCTCACTAAATGATACCCCCGCCTCCCATATGGCTATAATGGCAAAGTCCATATGTTGCTGTTGTCGCTAAACCCAAAATACGTGTCGGATCAAAGAGTAAAATAGGAGGTGCACAATGGTAATATGTAATAAACCTAAGATTCTGTGAAAGTTTTATTAAATTTCACTAAGTGGTATAAGAGGATTTGCGGATAAGAGATGGGTACCCCAAAGCGTAACAGACCGACGGACGGACATAACTATTACTATATACCCTCCCACTTTTCAAGCGGGGGATATAATAAGCGCAAAATATACATCACAGGAATGGGTATATTGGGAACTTTCTCAAATACCTTCTCGAACGCATTGGCGTCGGAAGCAAATTGAAAGTGGGGGGGGGGGGGGCTACGTGCAAAGAAAATTTTTTATACATTCAAAAAATCTGAAAAGCTTAAAAAAAGGGGGAGATGTCCTTTTCCAAAACACGAATATCCTATTTCGTGTGGGGGAAAGGGGTGGGAGGGGGGAGGGGTAGGTTCGAACTTCAGTAACAATTTTTTTCTCCAAACACCAGCACTTTCCTCTTTTTTAACCTAAACTGCGACTTGTCTGTGGAACGTGGGGGGGGGGGGGGGGAGACTAAACCTACGCAGCCATGTTGAATGTCTATACTATGTATATATTTGTAAAAAAAGCCACCACCACCACCACCCCCCCCCCCCCCCCCCCCCCCGACACCTATGCTCAAACGTACGAGTCGAACCTGGACCTGGACAACAGACTGTCACATTTACGGTGTTATTTCGTCTATTTGTATTTTAAATTTACTGTGATAATTGTTCTAACGTTATTCCATAGTTTCTTTCAGTTTTCCTATTCTGGACCCCTTCGAACACCCTCTTTGGTACCTCTACATTACCTGTATTTATATACCTGAGTTTAGGCTTCCGCCCTCTTCTTAAAAACCGGCTTTCGAGATATAACAGCACGAGTTCTGACTGACCAATTTTTACTGCCAAAGTTTTGTAAAGTTCAAGTACTGAGTATATTTTAAAGAGTTATTACAGACACTGACTTCTGAGGTGAGTAACATGTTTTATTTACATTTTCTTCTCTGTTTGTTAATTAAACGGTCCTGGGATAACTTTGTTATTTCAACGTATTTTATTTTTAGTTTATTCGTTTGAATGTTCGTTCGTTCGTTTGTATAGTTTGTATGTTTCATAAATATTATTGTGAGTAGTATTAATTGATAGTTTCGGCTCTAGTATTGTCATATTTAGTTTCATTATGATTCTAAACAGTAAAGTAACTATGTAAGTAAAGTTACTGTGTGTAAGTGTAAGTTACATGTAAAATAATGTAATTGTTGTGTAAAAGCATTTAATACAAGTTCTGTAATGCAGCGCTGTGATGTTGACCCCATTATTATCCCATTATCGTGTATGGTATGTAGCTTTGTGTATTTAACTGTGTAACTTAATGTGTTTACAATTGTTGTATTATTTAGGTCCCGTCCTACGTTCTACGTTTTACGTTCTACGTTCTACGTCGTTTTGTGTATGGTGTCAGTGTATGGTGCACAGTGTACGGAGTATGGTGTGATGTAGTAACTTACCGTTGTGTGGACAGACAAGAGCCGGAATACTATGTACAATGAATTGTCTATATAAATGTGAAAACGTTTTTGAGTTGTTTTGATTATTTGGAAATCACTAGGGAAAGAACCCGCAACAAATGGTGTCAGAAGTGGGATTTCTTCAACATGTAGGATCAAAGGAAAACAACAAGCATGATAACGTCGACGAGTGGTATCACGACGACCTGTGGAATCTCTTCGACTTGTGATGTCTGGGACACGTGGTATGTCTCGAATCTCTGGAGCATTGTGGTATGTCTAGGATCTCTGGAGCATTTGGGATCAAATCAACAGTATTTCCAATGGTTTGGGCTACAACTCCAAAGAGACAACCCAACGGACAATCAAGATCCTGGAAGTTCAACTGGAAACAGTGCCTGAGGGAACTTTGATCTCTTGAGGGAAACCTTTCTTCATGCGTTGGATTTGATCCAAGACATTGAACAGAATTCCTAATGTGCTAGTGTTTGCCTTTATTGTCAAAATTAACATTTGTATTTTTGATTTTTGAATAATTTAAATTCAATTGAATTTCAAACTTTGATAATTTGAATTTTTTATTGAATTTTGTTTATCAATCAAAGAAACATATTTTGTTGAAATATCACTTGTTTAATTTCCATTCAATTGTTTTCACTGTATTTTGTAGATTAGTTGGTGACCTAGTTGTTCGGGACCTGGAGGTCAGCAGTTGACGCTGATATTACGAAATTTCCAAATTCAGCACTTCAGTAAGTTGTGTGTCTGTAAGTAGTTAGCGTTTTAACATCGCGTATCGCGTAAGTAACTAAAAAGTGCGTGTATAGTTTAGCAACTAAACTCAGGTGTGTAGAGACTGGTATGTGGGGAAATTTCTAATTTCAGCTGTCTTTTATTGTTTGTATGATTTTGTGTTTTGTGAATTTTGATCATGGCAGAAGCTTTGAAAGAGATTATTGATTACGGAGTATCGTTAGGTTACAAAGAAGATACTCTTAGAGAATTCGTTAGACACCAACAGGATATTCAGAGAGAAGAGCGGCTGGCAGAAAGAGAACGTCTGAAAGAGGAGCTAGAGTACCAGCGGATGAAGGAGAAACATGATAAACAGATGCAGCTGCAGCAGCTGACTCATCAACAACAAATGGAAATGCTTCATGAGAAAGAGAAGTTGAAAATAGCAGGGGTTGAGGAGGTAAGTGTTAAGTTCAAAGGTCCAAAAATCCCGGCTTTTGAGGATGGGAAGGATGAAATGGACAGCTATTTACGTAGATTTGAACGATATGCAGAGTTACAAAAGTGGCCGAAAACATCTTGGGCTATGAGTCTAAGTGCACTCCTTAAAGGTAGGGCTCTCGATATTTATGCATTATTACCAGCAGATGATGCTTTAGATTATGACAACCTGAAGATAGCACTCCTCAAACGCTATGAGCTTACAGAGGACGGGTTTAAACACAAGTTCAGATCAGCAAAACCAGAAACGGGTGAGACATTCGTACAATTTTCTGTTAGAATGAGTAGTTATTTGCTAAGGTGGTTAAAAATGGCCAAAATAGCAGAGACATTTGAGGCATTATTTGACTTAGTATTGCGTGATCAGTTTTTGAATACTTGTAACAGAGATTTGACCTTGTTTCTAAAAGAGAGAACACCAAAGAGTATACAGGAGATGGCACAATTAGCAGACCAGTATCGAGAGGCAAGAATGACCAACGCTGCGACCCTCAGCAATGTCAAAGGCAATGAATTTCAACACCCAGTGAAGTTTCGTTCTGGTTCTGGAAATCACAAAGACTTTTCAGGTGAGAAGAGAATACAAAATTCAAACAAAGCATTTGTTCCAAAATCGGAAAGACGTTGTTTTAAATGCAACAGGATAGGGCACATTGCATCGGAATGCAGAACAAAACCAAAGATCGGTGCTGTAACAACAGAAGAACAGAATGAAGGCCATAATTCTTCGGCTAGTACAGAGGAACACGCAGAAAAGGTAACTTTTGTTAGCACAATGCCAACAGACACTGGAACCAATTCTATGAATCTTGATGCATCCACAAGAGTTTCACCATCATGCTACCAACTGCAACACAACATGCCAGTATCAGCAGGTTTTGTTGAAGGTAAGCCAGTTACGGTACTAAGAGACACAGGATGCAGCGGCATAGTGGTTCGAAGAAGTAAGATTGGTGAAGCAAATTTGATTCAAGATAAGTTTCAAACATGCATTTTGGCAGATGGTTCATCTATTAGAGTACCAGTTGCTTCCATCTTTGTTGACACGCCCTATATTACAGGAACATTTGAAGCATGGTGTATGGAGAAGCCAGTCTACGATCTAATCATCGGGAATGTAGCTAAGGTACGAGCACCTGGAGATCCTGATCCTGAATGGTCAGAAGCAAATGCTGTTGAAACCCGTCAACAAGCAAAGGTAAAATTAAAACAGTATCCTCAACTCAAAGTTCCAGAAATACTTAAGGGAAACATCACTCCAGACGAGATTAAACTAGAACAACAAACCGATGACTCACTGCAGAGAATGCGACAATGGGCAAGTTCCGGACAAGTGGTTGACAAACGAACTGCAACAATACGATGGTTCATGCTGAATGGGTTTGTATATCGTGAATATCAAACCAAGACTGAATCAGGTAAGTCTTACAAACAGCTTGTAGTCCCAAAGAAATTCAGGGAAATTGTCATGAAATTGGCACATGAGTCAATCATGTCTGGTCATTTGGCTATATCACGTACATCGTCAAGAATTCTTTCTGAATTCTACTGGCCTGGACTACAGACTGATGTCAAGATGTTTTGTCGTTCTTGTGACATCTGTCAAAGGACCATACAAAAAGGTAAGGTTTCTAAGTACCCCCTTCAGAAGATGCCACTTATTGATGTTCCTTTCAAGCGAGTTGCCGTAGACATCGTCGGACCTATGCATCCAATTACCGACAAAGGGAATAGGTATATTCTTACTTTGGTCGATTTTGCTACTAGATACCCTGAAGCTGTACCACTGCCGTCCATTGAAACGGAGAGAGTTGCGGAGGCGCTCATAGACATATTTTCTAGAATTGGAGTTCCCGAGGAAATGTTGAGCGATATGGGTTCTCAATTTACATCATCAATTATGAGAGAGGTAAGTCGGCTACTATCGTTAAATCAACTCACTACTACCCCTTACCACCCTATGACAAACGGCTTGGTTGAGAGGTTTAACGGAACTCTCAAACAAATGTTAAAACGTATGTGCTCCGATCGTCCACGTGATTGGGATAAATATATTAACCCAGTATTGTTTGCTTACAGGGAAGTGCCGCAAGAAAGTTTGGGCTTTTCGCCTTTTGACTTAGTGTATGGAAGACACGTAAGAGGGCCCATGGGCATTTTAAAAGAGCTTTGGACAAAAGAGATAGACGATGATCAGGTAAAGTCTACTTATCAGTATGTTTTGGATTTACGAGAGAGACTTGAGGCAACGGCAGAGATAGCCAGAGAAAATTTGGAGAAGGCTTCTCAACGACAGGCGAGGTTCTACAACAGGTCAACTAGAGCAAGGAGTATGAAGGTAGGAGATAAAGTTTTAGTATTGCTACCCACAGATTCAAATAAGTTACTGATGCAATGGAAAGGACCTTTCAGCATCAAGAAGAAGTTAAACAAAGTTGACTACCAGATTGAAATGAAAGGTAAATTGAAGACGTTTCATGTAAATATGCTTAAAAGGTACATTGACAGGAATGATGATTCAGGGGAACCAGATCAAGATGATGAAGTTCTAGTCACATCTGCTGTTATTGACTGCACTGCGGAGGAGGAAGATGACGAGTATGGCATAGCGAGTGTTGGGAGTACCAAAGGTGTGGACATCAACCCAGAGTTATCACCTGAAGACAGAAAAAAGGTAACATCACTTTTGGATCAGTTTACTGATGTATTGTCTGATGATCCTGGCTATACCCATTTGATTGAACACGACATTAAGATAAACTCAACTCAACCAATCAGAGTTAAATCTTATGCAATTCCATTTTCAATGAGGGAAATAGCTGATAAGGAAGTTGATAAAATGTTGGAATTGAATGTCATTGAACCATCAGGAAGTCCATTTTCTTCTCCAGTTGTCCTTGTGAAGAAAAAAGATGACACTTTTCGTTTCTGCGTAGATTTTAGAGCTATCAATGCATGTTCACAGTTCGATGCAGAACCGATGCCAAAAGCAGATGATATCTTTTCAAAGTTTGCCAACTACAAGGTATTTTCAAGGATCGACTTATCAAAAGGCTACTGGCAGGTTCCATTAACATCGTCAGCTAAACCCAAAACAGCGTTTCAGACATCAAAAGGCCTCTTCCAATTTCGAGTGATGCCCTTTGGTTTGGTGACGGCACCGGCGACGTTTTCCAGACTGATGCGTAAGTTGTTGTACGGAATGTCAAACATTGATAATTTTATCGATGATATCATTGTTTTTACAGAGGACTTAGATCAGCATTTGGAAGTTCTTCACGAACTCTTTACCAGGCTGAGAAACGCCAATTTGACAGCGAAACCTTCCAAGTGTGCTGTAGGGTACAAGAGTTTAGAGTGTCTAGGCCATATCGTAGGTGAGAACCAGTTAAAACCAAACCCAGACAAGGTAAGAGCAATTCAAGAGGCACCAGCACCAAGCACTAAACGTCAGTTAAGATCGTTTTTAGGACTCCTTAGTTTCCACAGGAAATTCATTCCCAATTTTTCGTCTGTTGCACTACCCCTCACTGATCTGACAAAGAAGGGGTCGCCAAATAAAATTATTTGGAATCAACCTCAGGAAAAATCATTTCAATCACTTAAGGCAATGCTTTTGAAATCGCCTATTCTTAAACTGCCAGATTTATCAAAACAGTTCATTCTTCAAACTGACGCATCAGATAGGGGAATTGGAGCTGTGCTGATGCAGTTTGATGAACATAGTGGTTTGAAACTTCCGGTGGCGTATGCAAGTCGAAAGTTGAAGGACAGTGAAAGTAAGTATTCCACAATCGAAAAAGAATGCTTGGCAATTGTTTGGGCAGTCCAAAAGTTCCACCTGTACCTTTATGGACGCGAGTTCCTTATCGAAACAGATCATCAGTCCTTAATGTATTTGAACAAAGCCAAAGTTATCAACGCTAGGATCATGAGATGGGCACTTGGTCTTCAATCATATAGATACCGAGTTATCGCCATTAGGGGAAGGGATAATCAAGGAGCAGATTATCTTAGTAGGCAGTGATGACTTGTGTCAATTTGTGTATATATGAACTCTTGTTTTAATCTTTCGTAAATGTGTGTTCTAAAGTATTAGCATACTTTTCCATAAGGGGGAGGTATTGTCACATTTACGGTGTTATTTCGTCTATTTGTATTTTAAATTTACTGTGATAATTGTTCTAACGTTATTCCATAGTTTCTTTCAGTTTTCCTATTCTGGACCCCTTCGAACACCCTCTTTGGTACCTCTACATTACCTGTATTTATATACCTGAGTTTAGGCTTCCGCCCTTCTTAAAAACCGGCTTTCGAGATATAACAGCACGAGTTCTGACTGACCAATTTTTACTGCCAAAGTTTTGTAAAGTTAAAGTACTGAGTATATTTTAAAGAGTTATTACAGACACTGACTTCTGAGGTGAGTAACATGTTTTATTTACATTTTCTTCTCTGTTTGTTAATTAAACGGTCCTGGGATAACTTTGTTATTTCAACGTATTTTATTTTTAGTTTATTCGTTTGAATGTTCGTTCGTTCGTTTGTATAGTTTGTATGTTTCATAAATATTATTGTGAGTAGTATTAATTGATAGTATCGGCTCTAGTATTGTCGTATTTAGTTTCATAATGATTCTAAACAGTAAATTAACTATGTAAGTAAAGTAACTATGTAAGTGAAGTAACTGTGTGCAAGTATAAGTTACATGTAAAATGATGTAATTATTGTGTAAAAGCATTTAATACAAGTTCTGTGATGCAGCGCTGTGATGTTGACCCCATTATTATCCCATTATCGTGTATGGTGGGTTATGTGGGTAATAACTTGTATGTAGCTTTGTGTATTTAACTGTGTAACTTAATGTGTTTACAATTGTTGTATTATTTAGGTCCCGTCCTACGTTCTACGTTTTACGTTCTACGTTCTACGTCGTTTTGTGTATGGTGTCAGTGTATGGTGCACAGTGTACGGAGTATGGTGTGATGTAGTAACTTACCGTTGTGTGGACAGACAAGAGCCGGAATACTATGTACAATGAATTGTCTATATAAATGTGAAAACGTTTTTGAGTTGTTTTGATTATTTGGAAATCATTAGGGAAAGAACCCGCAACACAGACAATGGAATTTTTATAAAGGTAATTGTAGGTAGAATGCGGAAATCCCAACGGGGGGTTTCCTCTCTCTTTCTATCTGTTTTTTCTAGTAATCATTAATATTTATGTCTAGAAATTTAATTCACATTAAATTCTGTTTTCATTATCACTGTACCACAGAATCAAACTCGTTTATTATACCCCTCGCAACAAGTTGCGTGAGGTATAATGTTTTGGACCCATCAGTCAGCCCTTTTTTTGGTCAGCGCATTTTCTTATAAACCAATGCACAGAGTTTTGTCGAACTTTCGAGATATTTATAGGAGTCAATGTGTGTCTAGATTTGCACATCACCAGAAAATTCCGAATTCTTTATTTTTTCGGGAATTTCCGCACTTTTACATTTAGATTTTGGCCATATCTTGAATATAAAGATGAGCAGTTTTTCAGCGCATTTCCTCATAAACCGCTGCACACAATTTCGTCAAACTTTGCAGATATTTAGGACACAATGTGCATAGATGTGCATATAACAAGGAAATTACGATTCCTTTATTTTTTCTGGGAATTTCAGCACTTCGACTTTTAGGGGAGCGTGGGGTATGTTTTCATTCATTGTGCATAAAATTATAAATAACTTTAAATCAAATTATATTAGGTCTAATAAAGCCAATACACAGTATTTATTTGATAATAATTGATCATAAAGAAATCCAATCTGTTTCCGACGTTTTTCTTAAATTATTTTTATGAGAGTGTTAATATGCATGTTTTATTACCCTCCCCCCCCCATATCACAGGAAAATATCTTCAAAAGGTGAATGATTCGTAATAATGCATGCTTTATTATAAATTTAATGAATTTAAACCATGTAACCATAAATTCTATTTGCAACATTTACAGACAAGAGTAATGTTTAGTTTTGAAAAAAATTACTTGCATTTTTTTCAATCAACCCCACTGAACTTTCAAACTTTGATATTTTCCCTGACCAAATAAAATGATCGGCATGGGCCACGTGTGTCCAAGCATCTTTTACTGTTGAGTTAGCAATGGATTACATGACTTCTGAAATGCATCTTTCAATAAAAGTAAAATAGGATAATTCTTTCGACATGTGCACATCCCTGTAACAATAGCAGTATATTCAGGTAAATGTTTTATCACTGCGTTTGACGCGTTTTCTCGACCTACATGGATTTTTGCTGTACATGAATGTATTCCGTGTTAGTGTATTTTCTGTATTGCAGCAAATGCATTCAAAAATAATTTAATTCTCGGTATAGTTCTTTTTTTTTTGTTGAATTCTTACTTTTCAAACATGTATTTGGTCAGTTTATTCAGTTTATGGACTTCTAAACACTATGCTATCGGAGATGTGTACATGTCGACAGCCAGGCTAGAAAATCACTAAAGTGAAACAATTCTACAAGGCTATATATAGCAGGTACAGGTGGCCAAAAATCTTCGATTAAATATGGCGGAATCGAAGAAATATGGCGGACAAGGGCGTACAGGAATGTAGTAAGTCGTACAAAGATGAAAACTGATGCCTTTTTAAGAGTTCATGTCAGCTTTAATGTAGATAATCATAAATACACTGTATGGTAACTGTATAATTACACTACATTTTTCAGATGTCGTCTATGTTCAATAAGACGAAAGTTGTCGGTTGTCCGCGAAGCTGGGAAGAATATTTGGAAGCTGCCTCCAAACTTTGTCCGCAGATTGACGGGGAGTATAATTATATTTGTGTTCCCAACCAAAACAAAACAGAGCTTGTTCAATTCTGTTTCAGAAGTGGAAAGTTTCCTGCATGGCAATTAGGTACGTGCTTTTGGGGTAAAATACTTCTTAATCAAATTATGTTGTTGTTTCAGAGTCCTTGGATACTTTTATTGTTACTTATCTAGGAAAGTAAAGCATTTTCCGATAAATATCTTTTAAAAGTCGCACACTTATGTGGCTTCTTTTATTGTACTGGTCATTTTGTTTGTTTTAGGTGAGCATTGCCCATACCTTTACAACACTGGAAACATGAATGCTGAAAACTGCACAAGTTTTTCATACGGATGTCCTAGAAACCATTACATGACTAGAGAAATTTATAAGTGTAAGTTCAGTGAATAATTCGAAAGTGGTTTATTAAGCATCGGGTATTTATATTATCAATGTGTGGAACACACCGTTCAAAATTTAGTCTTAGAACATTTAAAGCAAAAATTAAATGTGAAACCTAAATTTACAATGACTTTTAATTCTATGCAAAAGTTATGAAAGCAACTTGTCTTGATAATAAGGCTGAAACGAACAATACATGTACTATTACATAGTAATTACATAATTCTGAATGTTTGATTTTAAATACTTAATATATAGTAATATGGAAATAAAGTAGAAGTTTTCCATAGAAATACAAATGAAAAATCTTTATAATAGTTATACATAGGTATGGAAAGGGAAAAAATATTAAAATTCTTCTTTTTTAGGAACGATGAAGAATGTCATGATTGATCATATCTAAGTGGAATTATCTCTAATCAAAAGGATATAACTCATAAATGATAAGAAATTTTAAAGATCTATTACAAAAATTAGAGGGCGGTTTGCAAGTCTATAAGCCTGGAAAGATTGATCAAAATCCAATACGAAAGAAGTAAGCTAGAGATACGAGGGTTATTCGAAAAGTTCGTGGACAACTGTCATATCTTTTTTATTTGACGTCATATGTTAACCAAATTTGGTAGAAATATTTTTACAATAAATACAAACAGTTTGTATTAAATTTTCCAAAATATTACGATTTATTCAAAACATATCCAGATTTTAAAAATGCAAAAATCGGATCGCGGAGCAGGTCTACATTTAGTAAGTTATAGACATTACGCTATACAATATTTGCAGTCATATTCTCTGTAAAATGGAGCAAAAACGAAAACAAACGCAGAAATTCAAATTAAGAATTGTTACATCGATTTGTATACCAAATAACGGCTTTAAATGTTGCTTTGTTGAAAAGAAATAAACTTGACAAGATAGGTAGTCCTTATTGAAAACGACAAAAAGGATGACGTTTTAGAACGTCATGGAGCAGCATGTAACGATGCAATTTTGTATTTTACTCAGGAAAACCCTGAATAAACTCTATAAATGTTGTAGGAATTAAGAAGATATGTCACATGCGAGTTGTCCAAGTTTGTAAAAATAGTACAGACAGTTTTTCGAGTGACAGAGACTCTCTACCGGATGAGGATAATCTGTGAAGCTACGGTTCAACTGTACAAATCTGAACAAAAACTTTAAAAAGTTGGAATGTCAAGCTAAGACATAGACGCTTCAGAGTTGCGTATCCTATGAAAGCAGAGTTAAGCAATAAAAGAAATTAAAACCTTAACAAAGAAAATTATACAATGAGAGCAATTCTTAAAAATTAAGTGTCAAGTATTACAAAAAAAGATTTAATGAGTGGGCATTGGATTATACTCTGCAAAATGAATAGGAATAGTATTTTTAGAAATTCTTGACGCCATGGTTGACGTTACATTCCCGTTTAGTGTGCTCCGCGGTTACAAAACATGTTGATTTTAAAATGAAGTGAATTGATTTCTGTTAAGTGGAATGGAATGAAACTTCACACATCAACAAAACAATTATTTTTACATATTATATTGTGTTTATTTTAAATTTTTAGTAAGGAATATAAAAAAAGATTGACGTCGTCTACGATCTTTTCGAACAACCCTCGTATTAAAGTTAACGTCTTGGTAAAAGTTGAAAAAGGTTCGGACATTAGAGGACGTGGACGTTTCGAACTTTCGGTAAAAATGAACTAACAAGAAGGATATGGAGATAACGAACAAGTAAACAAGAAATCATTGTCATGTTTTGATATATATGTAACATCATGTCATATGTTGATATATCATCACTGTAAATTTTGCGTTGGTGTGTTACGTGGTTTACCAGAAAATTCCATGACAAAGTTACCCTTAGAATATCACTAAATCCCGAAAATCGCAATACCAAAAGAAGAAAGAACTTTAAATAAAATGATACCTACAGAATCAGTTTTCCGTTGGAAACGAAATACCTTAAAGCAAAATGACTATTTTTAACTGTTCTTTTTTTCAGATCCAGCTTGTCTAGAAGTAAATTCTGAGAGAGGATGTTACATCGCAGATTCAAATTGCATCTATAATGAAAGGTAAATATGAGGGGTTCTAATGAATCATTTCTACAAAATAACCATTCCTATATAATACACTTTCGAAAAATGAAACACTTTTATCTCATCGCAATTTTTGAAAAAGGTTTCTGTTGATTTAATAAAAATATGGGATTATCAATTCTATAAACTGTCTGCAAGAGAAAATGGGTATCATATTAAAAAGGAGTTTAACATTTTCAATGATCTCATCAACGAAAAATATAAAATACTTAGCATACAATCTTTATTTTATAGATATATCAATAAACATTTATTTCAACGAGGCCAAGTCTAATTATTCCTACCCTTGGGCTTTTGATAATTTTTCTTTAATTAATATTTACTATAATATTTATTGTTTTCAGATTAAGAAATCGAATGTTTACCATCCCGACTTCTCAGAGGGGGGGAGGGGTCTAAAAAATTGCCAAATTTTCCTATTGGATACTATGTGATTTGTTGAAAAGGCGCTAAATAATCACAATTTTCCCATATTTCTTTTTATATTTCTGCTCCAGAGATTTCTTCTTAGTCACGTAGATGAAAATTTTTGTAAAAAGTCATCAAACTGTGATTTAATAAAAAGACTGACCATCTAGGTTGGTCTATGCATGAATTACAAAGTTTATTTTTTCGATGCACAATACCTCTAAAATTGCCATATATAAACACATATTGGTGCAGAGGAATAATAGGTCCAGATAATTTGGTGGTAAAAATAGCAATATTTAGATTGACAATTTACATGTGTAAGTGCATTAGATGTTAATGTGATATTTTTAAATAAAATTTGCACAAAATTTCCTCAAAGTCAACGAAAAGGCTGAAAAAAAATTATGGACAACCTTATATATTCTGTAAAAAAATACAAACGGGAACAGTACAGAAACAATTGCCTAGTAGGAGTACACATACCCTGTTAACAAGTTACACCGTCAAGAGCCCTTAATTGTTTTGTTAAATGTAAAGGAAATGGACATTTGCGAAGACTCTTACTTTTACAATTGACGGCTTACTTTGACATTTAAACCTGCGTTATGTACGGAGGTACGGACAAGTACAGCTGTATAGTTGGAGGTAGAATAAAATTAATTTAGATATCTTTTTCATGCAGCGCTCGTTACAAAAGTCCAATAATATGTATTTATTTCTAATGAAACATTTACCTGATCAATAAAGAGGACTTAAGTTGGGTGTGGCCCGATAAAAGGGAAATGCTTACTCCTTCATTGCCGTTCGTCCAACATGTCCAACCATTGATGTTTTCAGGGGTCTGTGTTGCCCTGTCCTCAGTTTGTAATGTCTAGTCGAACTTTTGAGCATAATAAATGTTTGTTATTTTCTAATTTCATCCTCGTAGATTGATACTTTTGAAATTCAAACATGTTTTGAAATTAAATGACAGCAAGCCAGTTACCTCTGCAATGTCACCAGCAGTTACCTTAGCCTTGTCTGTTGCACTGGGACTGACGCCACTTTATCTGCTGATTACTATAATAGTGTATTTTAACTATATAAGAAGACAAAGAAGTAAGTATATATATAGCACATTTTACATATCAACTCTTAAACTAACATAACTGTCCAAAGTGAAGAAATATTTATATAGAAAGAACAAAGAAATTCAAATTTTAAGGACACCTACTTCCGCCCAAGCCGGGATTGAAATCTCGACCTACGCGTTAGACCGCTCGGCTATCTAGGCAAGTCAAAAACCTGCTTTCGATATAGACGGAAGTCTCACAGCGTCGTCCTACACTACACGGTTATTGAGAATAGAACTGAGATACAGTTATTTATACAGAGAAAAA